>NW_009701321.1:14300-28288 GCF_000703405.1 Apaloderma vittatum
ACTCCTTAAGATAATATTGATACTTCCCTTCAGTCAGACTAATGATCATGCAGCTGCACAGAGAGTGGGTTCAGAGAGCTGACCCAAGAGCACACTAAACCTTCTAAAACAAAACAGTGATTCAGTTGAATAAGCTTATCCAGTGGAAAACTATGTGGCTATACAACTGCTGAATCTGACATGAGGGATAGGGATCTAGCTCACAAGAAAAGGGGGAACTTGCATTTCAGCAGCCACGTACCATTATAACATAGGTAAAACGTGAGGTTTCATGTTTTGTTTTCCTGGAATCCAGGACAGAAAGACTTTATGCTGCTCAGGCCTTCTGCAGGCAACAACAAAACATTAAAAATGCCCTGTATACATTTAAAAAAAAACACCAAACCCCCCCAAAAAATCTCCCAGGAACAGATTGCCAGCAGAGTAACCCTGAATACGTAACTTATCCTTTAACATATATATTCTTTTGACCACCAGTGGGAAAACAGAGGCTTTTAACACCTTTACTGAGGAACACTCCTTAACACCCTGTCTCTTGAATACCTCCTAGCATTCAGTAACTGGCAGAAAAGAATGGTTCTATCTAAACAAGAGAAGGTTTTCATAAACCAACATTACGACAGTCTGACTAACACAGCTTATGGTAATCTAAAATACCGTCCTTCCAGGACTGTATCTGCCTACACTCAGTTTCAGGCATCAAACTTGAGACTCAAACTACCCTAAAGCAATTTAGCCTTCAAAAGCAATCTTTAATGATTTGGTACACGCAACTAAATATGTCATGCTTTTTCTGGTCATCTCTGAATTTCACTTTCACAGGAATAATACACTTAAACATGCGCTCCTTCCCTGTCAAAAGCCTGACCTTAAGAAGGCGTCAGCTCATAAAAACTCACACAAGCCCCTCTGAGGGGGAAAGGAGGAAATCCAGATAGATTCATCTGGGAAGACAGGGCTGGGCAACTTGGAAGTTCTTCAGATGGCTTCCTCCAACAAGAAAATCTTAAGGCAAAGCCTCTGCAGACTACAGTCATTGGCATAGCTTCCCAGTCTATCTGAGATGAACGCAAGGGTTAGCTAGAAGCCTGGGTGAGCTCAGGGCACACACATGAACACATGTCTGTGTGTATATATATGTAGGTGAGGAAACAGCTGCAGAGTACAAACTAAAGAAGTTATAGATGTTCTCTTCAAAGAATACATGGAAGGACATACGATCTCAGGTCATGCTCTGGTTAAGTTACCAATACTAAAAGGAAAAAAAATATTTAAGTAGCCAAAGCATCCCAGATAAGACTGAAGTGCACTGCTAAAGCTGCACAGGACATATGACCTTCTCATAACCATGACCAACTTGTCTCAAAACCAGGCGTGGGGAATAACATCAGCAGTGCACTTCCAACAGTTTAAGGTTGTGCTATGTCAGTCCATAGGAGACAAAGTACAAGCATGTATCATGGACACTGCAAAACAAGGGGGAGAACTGTTTTTCTGTTAAGTAACAGAAAGAACTTATTAGGAAAGTTAATCCCAAATAAACCAGTATCAGAACAAAAAAAAGATGCTAAATTGTAACAAGAGCAGAAGAAAAGACAAGTACTGGGAACTGTCACCTTTCGCTATTAAACTGTAGAAATGCCCATTTCAGCTATTTGCTTTGATGTAACTGCTCATATCTAAACAGCCCCTTTAATTAATTGCTGTTTACACAGAAAACTAAACCAAATAAGAAAACTCAAGTTGAAGGCCAGGTACTCTGAATGACAGAAAGAAATAGCTAGCACAGGCTGGGAGCCACAGAGCCAGGACAATACCCAGACAAGGCACTGACACCGAGTGCCAGTATTCAGCATCAGACATTTCGCTGCTGGGTGACCAACACACTTGGAGCTTATGCTCTCCCTACCCGCTCCAGCACCCTCCTGTGTCACCAAACCACACTCTCCTGGAATGACTTCCAAAGGAATTCTTTGAATAGAAACAGATACAAGCAAAGGAACTAAAAATAGCCGAGCAAAAGAGGAGACGTTTGTTAACGTTCTCATAATGTTGGAAACACACTCAAGTGCATCAAAAAGAAGGTCACTTAGTTAATTCATGCCAGAACTGACAATAAGAAACAAAGTACAATGTGCCATGATAAAAAAAAAAAAAGTTCTGGAGGGGAGGATTAGTTCAGACTTGCAACACTCATCAAATCACATTACAATACTCATAAAAAAAAAGCAATGGTTAAATTACAAGCCACAAGTGATATAAAGGCAAATGCACTAAGTAGCCAGTAAGATTATATCTATAAAATGTGCTAAAAACCTGATAACAGATTTTTTTATTCTAGCTTCAGAATTTTGGTAGCAACACCAAAGATACCAGATATCATTCCTGTGCCTGTACAGAGCCCTCCCGCTTGAACGAAATACTGAGGGAATGAGACCAGGACAGACTACCCTTTTATGATACACTCACGTATTCAGAGAACAAAAAAAAGAAGTGTCACTGAAAAAAATCTCTTTAAAATAAAGCAAGATATTCTAGAATATCTTTCTAAAATTTTTCTCTGGATTATAAGATTTCTCAAGACTCATCTTAGGTGAGAGAAGAATCCATGAAAATAAACCCCTCATTCTTCCTCAGTAACATACACAGCTCTGAATGTAAAGTTCCAGGAGGAAGAAAAGAATTAACAGTTTCTAAGGCAGTAATAAAGGTTTCCCTCCTTCTCAATCTTATGCTTTTACTGTGCATAAGATCTTGACGGAAAGTCAGAGTGGTCAGTATGGTTCAGTTTAGCAAAACACTGCAAGAAGCCGAGTCCTTTTTCAAACTTGTTGTCAGGTGCTCAGAGATAGACTGCCACAGCAAAATGAGAAATGAAATCTGTAAGAGATCACTTTTATTTTTCTGCCACTTCTGGATTGCTCCTTCTGCAGTCACAACTGTCGTTAGCATTTTGTCTAGCTTTAAACAAGGTGAGTTTGATACTCATCCTCATCTTGACCTTATTCAGAAAACCTGGTTTAACTCCAAGCTTTCCCACTTCATTTTGAGCATTATTTTCCTCACCATCACAGCTTCTCAACATGGTGTCACGTGTAAATTCACTTATTCGAGTTGTGTCACTCCAGAAGCTTACACGAAGTCAGGTCTATCTGATCTGCATCAAGTCAATACCAAACTATCCAAAGAGATGAAGGATAAACAATCTTTACAACTACAAATTTACAACATGCTAGAAAACAGCAGGTAAATAAAGAGCCCTTTGCACAGAACTCAAATCTAAAAGCAGAAATAAGGTTATCCAGACTGGTTTTGTCTGATTAATAATAAAAAAAAGCAAAATTAATCTCCTACTTTTACTTAGTTTCTCAAACTTTTTAAATAACATACCAAAGAGACATGGTGCTCTCTTTGTCAAATCATCTGAAGTTTTATTGCCCTTAATTCAGTGCTTATTTTCTCTCTGATATAAGTGAGGCGGAACCACCCATAGATTTCTTAAAAGACTCAGTCACTGTTCCAGTCCCTCCACCTTTTATCTTTTTCTGCAAGTCGGGGTGGACTTAAATGTTGTTTGGCTGTCATGCATTTTCTGTCTCCAGTAGGAGGTTCTAGCTCTCCTCCACCATTTCCTTTCAAGCCAGACTGACTTATACAATAAAATTGAAGAAAAGCACAAAGAATCACTTTTTTTATTAGAAGGTTTGCAAAATCTGAATGAGCATATAAACTTTTTCTTCTTGCTTCCTATTGATAGACCATTAAGAAATTCCTTTTCACAGAAATTTATCCACTTTTCTTAAAGCTTACACTCCCTTTTAAATATATTCTTGTATTCAGCTGAGTTAGTTTAGTACAGCATAGTAGAAGTGTCTAAGTAGAAAATCTGTTTTCTACAACATCCCAAGAAGATATAGTCACCTGCCTATTTCATCATCAGTCTAAAAGACTGATCATTCTGTTTAAAGATGAAGTTACTCACTTTTGAAAGAAAAAGATCTTCACATCTTAGTTTTTGAAACAGCTTATGTTAATTGCAGCATCTCGCCCTCAGTGCACATACGAATTCTGAGATCACACCTGAAATACACATTTTGCTAACTGTGATGTTCAAGTCTAGCAAGAGCTTTAAAATATTACAGGTATCAGCTTTAGAGATCACACTTCTCATTGTTTAAACTCAGGCAGAAGCCAAACTCCACCCAGCTTCTTGCTCACCCTCCCCAACCTCGAGGAACAGAGGAGAGAAGTGGAGGAGTAGAGGTAGGTTGATATTTTTAAAAAAAACAATAACAAAAATAAAATTAACTTACAATATTAATAATATTCTTACTAATAATAGCAATAATAATAATAGGATATACAATCAAGTGATACACAATGCAATTGCTCATTACTCAGTGACTAAGGTATGCCTGTTCCCTACTAGCAATCCCAGAGAAGAAAATCCTGAAATCACAATCCCAGACAAGTGTGAGCCCCTGCTTCACGGCCTACCCTCATCTCCATACTAAGCATGACGTAGTATAACATGGAATATTCCACTGGCCAGTTGGGGTCCTCTGCTCTGGCTATGCCCCCTCCCAGTTTTTTGTGCGCACTCACACTAGTGAGATATGGGAAGCTGAAAAGTCCTTTATTTCTGAGCAACAACTAAAAACATCAGTATATTATTAGCATTCTTCTCATACCAAATTCCATACTGAATCCAAAACACAGCACTATTCTAGCCACTAAGAAGAAAAAATAGCTCTATCCCAGCCAAAACCAGACAATACTGCACCTATAAAAACTTCACTGAACAAACAACTTGGCAATAACAATCTTTAAAATCATTTCAGAAAAAGATGTGTTGTAAATATTGATTTTCTCCAAGCAAGTCAAAAAGCTGTATATACACAGAAGTCAAGCAAAGGATGAGCAAAGGATAGCCAAGACAAAGTATTACAAATTTTAAAAATTGCATTACTACCTTAAATAACATTTTGTAAATGACTGAAAATTATTATTGTGACTAAACAGCAGTTACTTAAAAATTCTAGCACAATAGGGGATTGTTAAGCACATTTGCTGTAATAGCCAAGGTGACATTAAATAAACTGTGACGTAAACGATTGGCAGGTTTAAAACTCACAACAGTATGATACCTTAAATATATTCTCAATTTAACACATGAAGACTGTTCCCAAGTTTAATGAATACACTGCCCAAAACATTGCTTTTTGGAAATTAGTAAGAAGAATGTGATTCACTAGAATAAAGTGAAAATAAAAATTGAAAAAATAAAGAAACTTGTCATTCTACCTGACTCCTCTGATGAGAGCAACAAGTCCAAGATAACGTAAGTGTTTAAGAGGGCAGCATTTACCCAAAGCGCCCATCAGCAGAAAGTAAACTGCTACAAGGCTGCTACTGTTTCACCTTCAGTAAACTGAAGCTTGCATTTTTTTTTCAGGCTTTTAGGGCGTTTTTTTGAAAGTCTGTAAGCCTCATCTAAGTACACACCATCGTTTTGGTCCTTCCATTTTCCCATGTCTAAAATTTGGAAAACTATGCTTACCAACCCTGTTGCTGTGCTCTAAAACTCTAAGGCAGAGGTGTCAGCATCGCGTTAGGTTTTGATAACCCAAAAGAACCTTGCAACAAAGTAATTTTTTGAGATTTGTTACTGTGACATCACAAATACATCACAGTAATTTCTAGGAGAATCAAAGTAACGTCAAAAATAGAGATAGCATGAGATAAAATAGCTCTCAATATGCTGCACTTAAACATCACTGAATATACATGCAAGTGCTGAGAACAGGAACTTTAAGGAGCAGAATTTTTACTTCCACTTATTCAGGAAAGTCCATTTGAAGAGTTACAAATATATCCAAGAAAAACATTTCATGGGGGGTTTTTTTCAGATTTTTTTTGCCAGAGAAAGAAGAAAGAGAAGGAAAAAGCATGTTTAAATAGATAATCTCATTCCCAGAGCCAGAGACATAACTTCCCTTAAAGCTATTCTAAGTTCTCAGGTGTTACATACACCATGAATAAAATCCAGAAATTTCCCGAACACAAAGCACCTAGTAAGGCCTTCCATATCAGAGATGAGTTACTCTTTAATGTATATTTTAATATGCAAGCATATTTGAGAACAAAACCCTTTGTTCAAATGAATTATCACAATTCCTATCAAATTAAGAAAAAAAAGAAAAAAAGAGGAATAAAACAAAGAGCCCAAGGAATACAGCAACATTAAGCGAGAAGAAAAGCTAAGATTAAACCTGGTGATCAAAAAAGTGTCAACCTTATACACTAATGTGAATCCCCAAAAGGCTGTAATTTTACTTCAAAGACAACTAAAAATAAATAAATGTTTATATGGAACTCACTTGTCAGCAGAGATTTTAACATGACTGAAGTGCAAGTAGTGTTTAAGAGTTGTAAGTACACGGATATTAATCTAAAAATCTCACATTGTAAACAAGTATTTCTTTGGCTGAGCTATTCCAGAGTTAGATAACTCCAATTGCTGTAGAAGACTTGAAAGGTTAAGCTCCAGAGACATACAATAATGTTTTGGTTAACCTTCAGATTCCTGGAGCTGTGAAGTTTTAGATCAGAAAATATTCACAGCATCTTCTTTAAGGTGAGCTTTTGGTGAGTTGGGTTTTTTGTGGTTTTTTTTTTTTGTCTGGTTGGTTGAGGATTTTTAACTTTTTTATTTCACATGTCCATTCACCTATAAACTTCTGGGAAAAAAGACAAGTCATCAATGCTGTATACACATACCCATAAATACAGAATAAAGTCACATTTATAGGAGTATCAGGAGAATCAAGATGCAAAACAATCCCCCAAATTTATAATTCCCATTACTAAAGCCCCAGGTGCTACACCCTAACAGAGCAACACCATTTCAGAAGATTGAAACACAATCACATTGTCAAATAATCCACCATGCAGGTTTAATAGCCAAAATGGATGCTGAGAACTGGAGACCCTTTCCTCCTCCCAGTATTTCACCAAGGCTCATCATTCTCAGTGTTATTTCATTACTCACTTTCAGTGCAGTTCAAAGCAGGAATTTTGTTTGTTTGTTTGTAATGACACACCTAAGGCTCCCCAGCACTAATTATTTGTTTTCTCCTGCTATGAGACAGACTCTGGATAATTTGAACAAACAAATCAAAGTAGGAACCCATCATATCAGTGATCATGAACACCAAACTCTTCCTCCCTTTTCCCTCCACCTCAAAAACCTGTCTTGTAACTACTCCCCAGACACATTCTCCTCCTGCTCCTCCACAGGCAACTCATTCTGTCCTTCTCCTTCTATGTACTGCACTAGAACCTGTCAGGTCAAGGAGAGAATATACCATCAAAAGAACCTGCTAACAACTGATCCTAATTCTTCTTCAATACCATAGAGCAAATGGAAGGGCAGGATGAGTTGCATGCCAGATTTTTCCATCAAGGTCTGTCAATAAAGAGGACCCACAACCATAAAACCTGTTCGTGGCCACCCACCACTTCCTAACAAATTCCCGGTGAGGAAAACGATGATGAGTAGATGATCTTCAAGGTCTTTTCCAACCATAATGATTCTATGATTCTACGATTCAGTTGCTACACTCTTCTATTTGTCCGCTCCTACACTCAGCTCCAATCCCAAACAGCCACTTGTTTTTTGCTGGGTGGAAAGGTTTAAATTACCACAGCCTGACTCAAATGTTCAAAACCTGCTTGTTCTAGCCTGCAAGGTAAGATGCCTCATACAGTACAGTTTTGTCCTCAATTTCTGCTTAGATATTAAAATCAACTGAAAAGGTATGGTTCTGCAGTTTCCTGCCCTATGTTTTATTGTATTTTGTAATAGGTGGGTTATTTTGTAACTAGTGAAATGCTTAGGATGCCTTTTTAATAGTTATTTTAAAGATTTTATTGAGAAGAAATATAGAAGTTATACATTTTCATTTCCTTTTCTCCCATGACCTCCTCAAAAGCACTCCCTAACAATCAACAGAATCATCAAGGGAGAGAAGTCATAAATATTTGAGGTAGGTTTCCTAGCAGAAACTAAATCTCACTGATGTTTCGTTTCAGAGGGCTGCACTAAAAATGACATCCCACCACTTCTCAGATTCCATATCCCTAACCACGAAGCAATTTTAACCATCTGACTGTATCCTAACCTTTCTCTACTCTTGTGGAGATCCTGAAGATTTTCAGGGAGAGTGTTGGAATTGCAAGAATAGGAAAAATGGGCTGATCCAGTTCACTTCGAATTCACCAGGACTCATGTAATGCTGCAATGTTTTCACTTTTCTCTCATGAAAAAGTACTTTAAGAAACAATTTTGAACCACGCTTCATAAAATGAACTGCTCAAAACACAGAAGTACAATAAGAACTCAAACTTCTCCTAAATGCATTTTATCACTATTAGACAATCAGATGTTTGACCTGTTTCTTGCCTCACAAAACAGTTGAAATATAGCTATAGAATTGAGACAGCCAGTTACTTCTTATTTGCAAGCACAGAAATTATTTGGATTTGAAATACATATACTATTGCATTTTCACAGCTCCTTCACTAAACACATATCCCAAACTCACCCACTTCTCCACCTCTCCAGTACTGAATTACTGTTACCACCACCCTTACTAAATTCAATCCTTAACCACCTCTTTCTCAAAGGCATGTAGGAACACACGGTCTTGGGTTTGCCCAAAGAACTACAGATCTGACTATGTCAAGTAGTTTAACATAGAGAAGAATGCTTTTTGGTTTGGGGTTTTTTGTTTGTTTGGGTTTGGGGTTTTTTGGTTGTTGGGGTTTTTTTGGGGGGTGGAGGTGTCTCATCAATATATATAAATACCTGAAGGGAAGATGCACAGATGGAGCCAGGCTCTTCCCAGCAGTGCCCAGTGCAAGGACCAGAGGCAAGGGACACAGAGTGAAGCACAGAAGGCTCCATCCGAACACCAGGAAACGATTTTCTACTGTGAGGGAGAACAAGTACTGGCACAGGTTGCCCAGTGAGGTGATGGAGTCTCCATCCCTGGAGGTATTTAAAAGATGTTCAGACACAATCCTGGGCAACCTGCTATAGGTGGTCCTGTTTGAGTAGAGGGAGACAAGATGAGCTCCAGACATCCCTGCCAACCTCAGCCAGTCTGTAATCAAGTGAAATAAAAAGGGAAGGAAGTCCTATGACAGAAAAGCCGTAAACAAAAATATCCCACAAGCTTCATTAGGGAGAACTCTCAGGCTCTAGCGTTTCTGCTCGGACAACCATTTAAGGAAAATCAAGTTAAAGTCTATCTTCATTTAAAGTCACTGTAACTTTAAATCTAGCAAAATACACTACTGTATCAACAGATAAAATGGTAAACAATGAAAACTGAAGTACAGGGAAGTACAGGTGTAAAGCTGAAAGGAGTTTTATACTGGCAGTCATAATAGAGAACTATTCAAGGAAGATACTAAGTGTCTTTTTCTAAGATGCTAAGAAACATTCCTGGATACCAAGAAGCAGCAAAGAAACCCAACAAGTTGATGATGCGAATCAGAAGCCACAAGGTTTTCTCAAACAATGAACTTGTCCCCACACTTTTGCATACTCATTAACGTGACTTCACCAAGCTCATAATACTAAACCAAATTTCAGACAGCTACCCCTTGGCACTTACACCATGTTCAAAACATTCAGAAATTCATTCAGCGGCTAATAAAAGAAAGTGAAGCACAAGACTGGGAAGTGCAGTACTGCTCCCCCTCATCACATTTAGTCACCCATCGTTAACTTCAGTAACTCAGGTTCTTCTTATGTCTGTCTCAAAATGGACCACAAGCCAGTGATCTGAATAATGTGTGACTGAAAACTGAAATAAAAGCCCAGTAACAGAATACATCTGTCCCTTGGGGTATAACACATCAGAAGCATGGAGTAGAATTTCTCAAATACTATATATTAAGTACAGTCCAACAGTACAGCAGGGTTCGGGCCAAAACTCCTTTCAGATTCATGTTGCTGAAACTGCATCTAAGACAAGATGCAAGTTTGAAAATCAAGGAAGAATGTAAATGCAGGAAGAAAAAAAAAAGAAAAAAACCAAACAGCAATAACATTCAAATACAAGGAAACAAAGACAACGTGATAATACAAGATATTGGTCAAGTGTTTGCCACAAAATATCCATGACTGAGCTAACATTTAAAGCTTACAGAAACCATATGCTTCATTCTACATTATTATATGCACCATCCTCAAAACAAATACAGCAGCAAAAAATATTTCTTTTCTTTGCTCAAAAGCAATGTCAATATGGTCTCTAAAGCATCATCCTACTTCTAGGAACAGTAGTTTAGTCATAGGAAATACAACTGAAATGTTCTAGATGAAATCTATGCCAGACACAGTAAAACTGGAGAAAGACTTCCTCTCTCTACAGTTAACTACTAAAAATGTTTAGGAATAGGATAATGGCTACTGAAGTCAAATTTTATACCTTTAACCACAGGGCTGCCTAATAGACTAAGATAGACTTCGTCTTTACCCCCATTACACGAGGTTAAGAAAAGGGCAACATGATGATTCAAATCTGGAGGTTAAGAAAATATTTGCATTTTCTTCATTCAGCTTTGGATTCAAATGCTAAAGGAATTCTGTAACACAAATTCCATTGAACCTGCATCTTCTGCTGATCTGGAATAAACCGTGTTTCCTGTATGATAAAGCAAAAAAAAACAAAAAAAAACAAACGGCAAACCATCAAGTTCACCATAGGAGAGTACTGCTTTGGGCAAACCTTCAGTCTCAAGAAAGATCAAAGCTCACTCAATAAAAGGAAACATTTCATTGTTTTTAATGCAAAATGCTACATTCAGCCAGCCAGGTTAAGGGCTTCTCCAAGCTCATATGACGGAAGACTGATTTAAGAAGCTGGGAAGGGAGAGGAAAAAAGTTTTGCAAGCTTACTTCCAGAAGAAGCCACAATATCTTGCAACTTTCACAAAGAGAGTTGAACAAAAGAAAAAAAACGGGGAAAAAAAAGAGAATTTCAATATTACAGAGTAGGAACAACATCCAAAGGAACTGTGCAAAGCTCTTCCCATAACCTATCTTACAAGTTTTACAATCTAGAGAGAATATAAATAAAACAGCATGCTCAGTAAAGGAGTTATGATGTAGTAAAAGCAAGCTGAACAAGCCATGAGATTTTAGGCATCAGACTGTACTGTCTCTAAGCTATGTGTCTTTAGTCACTGTTTACTCTTCGCAGCATTGAGAAGGACTGAAGGTACCACATCCATGGAATGGACTGCAGGAGCCCAAGGTGGATGGGGAGTTCTGACAAACTGCCAGTTCAGACAGCCAAAATTAAAGAGCATGGACTTTCATGCTAGGGCAAAACAGAGAAACCTTCTCTGTGATTTTTGTAAAACATGAACCGTAAGTAATGGCAAAGGAGCTACTTCACAACCTTTCATCCCAGCTCTCACTTTAATGAACATAACCTGTTCAGGGAACTTATATGAAAACTAGTACAAGTCCTAACTAGGTCTTGTCTGAAAAGCAAAAAGGACACAGTGGGCTACAAGTGAGCAGACTGTACCAAAAAAAAACCTCAACAAAATTCAACAAAAAACTCCAGTAGATTAACAAGTGGATATTATTTTTATTTCCTCTAGCATCTTCCATTGAATACTTCTCAAGCATACAAATACAACACTGAATTTCTTTAATCTGTTGTCTTAAAAATGAGATAGTCACTTGGCTTCTCTTTCACCGAGGTCATATGAGGCCGTTGCAAACCCAGATACAGGTATTCAGAGTCCTGCTCATGTGCTTTAAGCAAATAAGGGGTACAGATACACAAAAACTATTAATGATATAAAGTTGTATTCTTATTCTTTCATGAAGAATCTGTTCCAAATACTGGTACTAAACATTATCGAAACTGCAAGTAAACATTACTAGTAGTAGTAATATCATCAATACTAATTATTAACAGAATATTATCAGTCTATGATACACACATTTCTCAAGCACTATTAACCAATAAACTATTCTGCTATGATCAGCATCACTAGAGGGACATCAGCATCAAATATAAAACATACAAAAAATGTCTTTCTCTGAGGAAAGCATCACATAAAAGTCCATGGAAGAAACAGAAAACATTATAAATCTGCTTCAAAGTTCTAAAATAGTAGCTTAAAATTCGGAATAACTGGGGGAAAAAAATTAAAATAGCTTCTTGTAACAGACAAGACTTCTTTGTTGGGTTTTCCCCTAGCTTCCTTAGATTTCAGCAGCAAGCCTGCAGCTCCAAAGTTCCCTGGAATGGCTAAATCCTTTTGCAAGTCATGGCAGCAGGAGATTTCTGAGGACTGGTCAAGGCAATGCAAGTAAAGTAGCTTAAATTTTTGAATTTCCATGCCTTTTTTTTTTTAATTACTATAAATACTTTTTAAAATCAATATGCTGATAAAACTGCAACTAGAACAAAACAGAATAGAGCCTGCCCAATTCCTACTCTTGCCTCCCTCCTTTAAGTTACCAAAATAGTTGAGATTATAAATACAAAAGCTGGCTCGTTTTCCAGACTCTGCATCAAAATTGGTTTACACCAGTTAATCCAGTTTCTCCACGTAACCCTCCAGGAGTCCCAAAACATCATTAAAGCTGTAAAGTGATTGAGCCTTGCTTGCTTTCAAGTTATCTAGTGTAAAGTTAAAAATAAATTCTTTAAACAAGTTAGGTCAAACCACCACACAGAGACTGGGCCCCGGTGTATACTGAGTCAGACAGGTAGGAATCCAAATCCAGATTCCACTAGGGAACACGACATAACCGAGGGAACGGCTAAAAGTGCCTGGTAAATATTAAAAAAGCAAAGCCTCAGAAGGCCGAGTCACAGCTGTTTGTTGTGAAGGGCTCTGTTTCAACGGCAGGCACAGCTCTTCCAGGCCTGCACATCCTCCCCCTCCCTTTCCTTCTCTCACATACAGATTCAATTTCTCTCTTTGAAAAAAACAGCTGCTCACACGCCAGGACAGCCCCTCCAGTTCACCAGCCACCACTGCCCCAGAAGCTGTTGCCTAGATCTGCTGCTGTATTAGAAGCATTCAGCATTTACTCAAAATGAGATGACTGCGAATCAACTGATGCTTGGTGGCTAGAGATGAAGCGGGCTTGTCCTCCGAAGCTTCCCAATGTAGCTCCACACCAAACCCAAAGTTTCTCTTCCACAACACTATGTGTTCGTCTGAACACAAGCAGGAAGGCTCCGTACATCCATGATCCTGATGTCAACATGCTGATAAGCGAAGCTTCAAACCAGGTTCACTCTGAGCAGCTCCCAGGTGGCATTCAACAGCACTGCAGACATTTCAGCACATATTTTTAAGCCTATTTCACATTATGAAGTTTAGGATCATGCTATCAGGCTCAAATGTGCACCAGGTCACTTTCTACATCACTTCTTTCAGAAGGGTTTCTACCCACTCACTTTGCTGCTGCGATTTTCTTCAGCAACAAGAGCAAACACTTCTGTTGTGTCTGCTTTCTTTTTTGTTTTTAAATGCAACATAAGCCAGCCCAATAGCAAAGTCCTACCCTGACTTCCAACTGTCAGTAACCACACATAATCAAAGGTGAGGAAGGACTAGGTAGAGAAAAAGTCAAAAGAGAGAACGGTTCGTTCGTTCATTGCCATGTCCTCAAGTAACCTACCGCTGCTGCCGAGATGTTATTGTCAGTGAATTCTGTAGCTGTGACTGTGACACGGGTGCCCTATCCACCCTCCACCCCCTCAGCCAGGGAGCATCCAGGAAGGAGATGGGGAAAGACAACGTGGACGTAAAGCCCTACACAAGGTACAAATCAATAGTTATGCCCCTACTTGTTCTCTTTGCCGGCTGCCATCCCTCCTGTGGCCTAACTCGAGATTAGGAAGGGGCCTAAAGGCACGCCCCTCTTCACCAGCCCC
>NW_009701322.1:0-698 GCF_000703405.1 Apaloderma vittatum
CTGGAGTGACCGAGGCCACTGCTGGATCTCACGTGCCACGTTGGGGGTGCAGGGGTGTAAAAAGGCTCTCAAGGAAGGGAAAGGTGGCACCTCCATCGAGGAACAGCCAGGACAGGTGACCAGCGAGAGTGTTCCATTCCACATACGCCATGCTCAGTGTAAAGCTGAGGGATCATGGGGGCTAAGGCCTCTTCTTCACTGGCCAGCAGCTGAGGAGGACCTGTCCAATCTCCTGCCTTTGATCCCGATCCCGAGTTCCCAAATACATCCCCTGTGCCTGGTTCCCCTCTGCTGCTGACTCTGGGGCTGGCCCAGTGGGGGCTGGCACCAGTGGGGACTGATATCAAAGGGGGGTTGCTTCAATATGAGTTTTACATATAGTTGTATGTGTGTCATTATTTTAATATTCTCCTTATCAGTACTATTACTGTTTTATTAAAGGTAGTTTATTTTTCTTTTCCAATTCATAAGTCTCTCTGTTTTTTCCTTCCTCTTCCCAGAGAGAGAGGGTATAGAGAGCAACTGTTAGCATTCTCCTCCCTTTCTGCTCTACCCTGGGGAGGCCACATCTGGAATATTGTGTCCAGTTCTGGACCCCTCGGTTCAAGAAGAACAGAGTACTGCTTTAAAGAGAGCACAGAGCCACAAAAATGGTTTAAGGAGTGGAACACCACGCTTATGAGGAAGAGCTGACGGAG
>NW_009701323.1:0-1699 GCF_000703405.1 Apaloderma vittatum
AAGAGCCACTGGGCAAGGACGAGGGTCACGGGCTGCCCCGTGGGAAGCCCCACGGTGGCTCCAGAGGAGCTGTGTCGCCGAGTCATGGCCAAGCCCTGGGTCGTGCTCCCTGCTGCGGGGCTCAGAGATGGGGGCGGCCGGGGCCAGCAGTGCCTGACAGCCCCCTGCTTTTGGCAGGGACGCGCCTACTCTACGCCCGCATGGAGTGCAAGAATTCACCCGTGGCCAGGACCCCTCCCTGCTGCCTGCCCCAGATCCCCGGTGTCACATCCCTGGCCCAGTCCAGCCTCGTCAAGCTGGAGGAGCTCAAGGAGCGGAATGAGAGTGAAGAAGCCATGCCAGGTACGCAGGCCCTGCTGACGCGCTGCCTGGGCACAGGACTCCCGCCTGGCTGTGAGGGCGAGGGGAGATCCTGGGGCAGCCCTGGTCCGGGCGAGGAGAGATCCTGGGGCAGCCCTGGTCCCAGCTCCTGCCTCCTTTGCCTGCACGTTTCTCCCAAGGCAGCCCCATCCTAACCCTGGCATCATGTCCCTCCATACCCTTGCAGATCAAGACCAGTTTGAGATGGACATCTGAGTTTCCAGCTCCCCATCTCCAGGCCATGGTTGGGCCTGTTCCTGGGCTTCGTGGAGGTGCTGGCACTGTGACCAGCTGGCTGCAGCCCTCTCTGATGCTGGGGATGGACGTGTGACACCTCAGGCTCTAGCACAACTGGCTGGTGCAATTGCCTAGGAGCTCATGCTTGATCAATAAACACCATGAAACCCCTCTGCTGACCCGGTGTGTCTCTGTGTAGTGGGGCTCGGCTGGGCCTAAGGAGCCCTGAGGAGGGGAGCAGAGCTGCTGAGCAGCATCAGGAGCCCTTTGAGGGTGCAGACGATCTCCTGCACCAAGACCCTGCCAGCTTTACGGATGTTGAACAGAGGGAGGGAGCAGTACGTAACCTGGTGTTGACGTGACAGGGGGACATCACTAGCACTGTGATGTTTCTACCTGGATCTCCCTGTCCCTGAGGCCACCCAAGTGGCTGGAGCCTGAGCTGTGCCAGGCTGGGCAGGAGCCCGGGCAGGAGCTGTAGCTGCAGCGCAAACCCTGGCCGTGCCAGGCTGCATTGGCAAGCCTCCTCAGCCCGTCTCGAACTCCTCTGGGCAATCTCCTGCAGAAGAGCTGGGCTGTGTCCCTGCTGCTGCTTATCCCACTCCCACTGCCAAAGATGAGGCCAGGCGGGGCCAGGCTTTGCTGACCCATGCAGTAGGGAAATGCATCGCTGCCCACTTGAAGCGGGTGCTGCTGGGGGTTCCTTCCCTTCACATCTTCTGGGCTCTTGCTAGGGTTACAGCCCCTTGGCCAGGCCTCAAGCTGCTGTGGCTTCACTCAGTAGTTCCATCTCCTTGCTGCTCCCAGCAGAAAACCAGGACCCAGACAGTGTCATAACGTCAGGGCAGGTTAGTGCTGTTTATTAAACATCGTGTAGTGAATCGCCACTAAAATGTCGCAATGATTAAAATCCCCTTTTCCTGGGCGAGGATTAGGAGGCAGAGGACATGCCCAGACCTCCTCCGGAAGCAGGGGCCCTTCCCCTGCTGGTGGCCCTGGGCCCAGGCTGCCCTGTTCACAGTCCATGGCCCCATCCCTGGCGTCAGGGATCCCCCGGGCCAGGCCCAGCCTCGGTGCTGCTGTCCGTCACCGCCTCTGCAGC
>NW_009701323.1:1753-1988 GCF_000703405.1 Apaloderma vittatum
ATGGCCCACCATCGGCGAGCGGTGTATCTCGTCTGCCGCATCCCAGTGCTGTTGCTGGAGCTCTGCGGGTAAAGGGGAGCCCAGCACAGGGTCAGACTTACTGTGGCTGTGCCCCTGCCTGGTGCTGGCACGGCTGCACCCCCCCAGCCTCTCACCTTTCACCAGGAGGCTCATCCTTTTCCTCACCGGGGCCGACAGCTTCCCCTGAGTCCACACATCCTCCAACACCGTCAGC
>NW_009701324.1:0-4477 GCF_000703405.1 Apaloderma vittatum
GTTGCAATTCACAGTGATTCGGGGGGACTTTTTTTGATGGTAATGGTATATGTAGTTTGATCATGAATATATGTCCAGGTGTCATCTTTGAGAAGTAACTTCAATCTACTGAATTTTCTGTGGTTTAGGAATCTTTTTTGTTAGCTCCCACACCTTTCAAAACTACAAGCTTTGGTATTAATTTAATTGTGCTGTTGTTGGGCCTGCAGTTAAACTCGGTTTGCATTGGCATTTTGTTTCTGTAAACATAACAGACACATTTTTTTGGCTATAACTTAAATTTTGAAGACATGCACTTAAAAATAACCCACTTCAGTTTTTTTTGAAAAGTAGCACCCAAGATTTCTAGAAATGACCGGGATGGAAATAGCAGCATTACTGTTAGCCTTCCTCTGTAGAGGACCTACCTGTGGACCTGCCGAAGTTGAGTATAGACATTGGTGGGCATGTTGGTAATATCTTTTAAAATTACCCCTGTTTGCCAAATCACCATATTTGGTCAAGATTCAATTTTGCAAACATTTAGGGTTTTTTAATAACTATTTACTTGAGAGTCTGTTTCAACAAACAGAAGAGAGGGTGTGTGTTAACCCACCTGAGAGTGCTTGCTGAGCTCAAGTGAGTAAGCACAGAATTTTGTGATCCAAGACAATGTTCTCATTGTCTATGTCGGTGAGGTAAATAAGAAAACATAATTATGATGAAAAGAAAGGGGCAGGGAGAGGGGGGCTTGACATGGAGGCTCATGAGCAATCATAGTTCCTGCAAGTAATCTTAAATAGGAGTGTGACCCCTCAGAATCAGCTGCTACTTAAAAAGCAGCGTTTTTATCTGAAATTACATCAGGCCGGGAGGCACTATGGAGAGCAAACCCTGAACATGTAATATTTCAGCCAAGCATCCCACCTGCTAGAGCACATTATCTGCTGTTGTATTTATTGTCTAATATTATTTAACTGAGCTGTTACTTTGCTACTCAAAATGCTGTTTGAAAAAAACACTTCATTAACAAACCTTCTTATCTCTAGTTTAGATTCTTGGAGCAGCATTTTAAGAGTAAGTATGCCTTCCATGAACAGGTTACTTTGTCCTGTAGTTATCTTCAGGATTAAAATGAAAATAATACTTTTTATACTTCTTTATAGTTACTGTACTTTATCTGTTATTATTCCACTGAAATGTTATCTACAGTGTTTATCCAGTATTGGTATCCAGACAACACACTGGGCTCCTGTTGCCAAAATTAATTAAACCAGACTCACCAGTTCAAAACAATGTTGGACCCTGAAATGGCAGATTTGTGATTTAGTTATTTCTTAAAAAAAATGAGATGGAAGACTGAGGAGAAATAATAATCCACTAATTTAAATGAATAAAAATTACCTATATAAGGAGCAATAAAAGGAGCTGTACTTCCTTCAGTTATTAGGGCTAGAAGTGGTTTTACATCAGCAGTTTAGAAAATTCTTTTTTTTTTTTCTGCCATTCTCTACTCAAGGTCATCAAATTTTACAGCCTTGTAGCCTCTTTTAAGAAACTATGACCTAGATTGACTAGGTGGAGCTCTGCGAACATCCTGTCTGTGTATCATGTATTTATCTTTGCTTCATTTTCCCCTCAACGTTGCAAGCATTGTTTCAGGAAATGCCCTCTTCAAATAATTTTATAGAATAGGCATACACCAGCAGAGCATATTGTTTTCTTCTCTCTTACCTTCCTTACGTTCTTGTCTGGTCACTTGAACATCCTTATTTTCATGGAAGAGTGTTCTGGTCTTTCTGATTGTCTCTTCAGTCTACATGTTATGGAGAAGTCGGTTAGAAATCACTGAATTTAAGTTTCACCCTTATTGATGTTTTATTTCGGAGCATTAGTATCAGCTTCTACATGTTCAGTTCTTGAAAATGCTGTTAGCAACAGCATCCCTCCGAGGTACTGTAGCTTCTTCTCCTGTCTGAGCACTTCTACTTTCCATAGGAGAAAAGTCCTGTCATAGGTTTATAGTTTCCTTTCTAGCTCCCACCTTGTTCACAAATGTGTTTGGGGCTTTATGCATATGTGAGGTACCACAAGACTGTACGTTTCTTCTTCCTCCATCCATCAAGAGGGCAAACAGAAACAGACTAACCTCTGACCACCCACAGGGCCGTTCAGTATTATTCTGCTGCCAACCAATTTGATGATTATTACAGTAATTATGTGTGTATCTGATAAGATGGGCATTCCTTTCTGGCGCTCCTTTTATGGCACAAGCTTTGCCCGACAATTTAATATGCAGCTGTGTGCTCTTTCAGTGTTGTGAACCTTATATTCTGTGGGCAATTTTTTTTTAACTGTTCCATTAAAAAGTTGTGAGCATGAGATCAACAAATATCCTTCCCAGCCTTTGAACTTAAATGACTCTTGAGAAGGGCAAGGATTTTGCACTGATGCTTTTTAGTCATCTTCCCCCCCAAAATAGGTCAAATTAGCACACAGTACTAATTAATTTATGCTTAAAAATAGGCACTATAAAGTACTTATGTTATCCACCTGGCATTTGCTCTGACCTAGAAAATTACAGCTGAATGACTTTGGAGAATCATGGAGCTACAGAGATACCAGCTCATTACAGTATTTGATACAGTCCAGCTCTTGTTATACCTCACTGCCCACAAGCAATAATTGCCTGTACTTTTTTTTCTTGTCTTGCTTTCCATATCCAATGGGTACTAATATTTTCTACCCCCTGCTTCCGGTAATATCATCTTCTACCTGAGAAGCATAATTAAGCTAAATTCAGAGCAGCTTGCTCCCTATCTGTAACTAATTTAAAGTTCATAGCGTTTCTTTCAAAACTGCAGGAAGTCTTGAGTGCTTGTTGATAACCAGTTGATTTAATAAGATATTACATCCTCCTTTAGAGCTTAGTTCATGTATAAAATATTTGATACTTTCTCACATGAATATTTGCACATTCTTATAGACTTCATTCAGCCTAAGTGCTTTTCACCAGTTCTTATTTTACGTTTTTCCACTATCAAAAGCCAGTTCTAGTGTCATTCAGGTTGTCTGTTCTCATATTTTTTTTTGCTTTGGGACACTTCTCTCAAAATGTTTGTAGATTTCCTCTCTCTTACAGTATTAGAGAGTAGTAATTAAGTTTGCTGTGGATACAGTTTAACTGCCACAGTGTTTCACTTAGACTCACATTCCCCTCTCCACATGTGCTATTTTCATCTTGTTCAAAGTGTTGGCCTGACGTTTTTATGCAGTACTCCCTGGTTTCTCAAAAGTGAATATACAATATATTCATCCAATATCCTTAGCTATAAAAGGCTGGAAGAGCTGCATTCATACTTTAGAGAAGGAAAGTAAAGACAAACAGCTTTGAAACTTGTCAGAATTAGTAAACAATGCCACGGCCTGTTCTTGTCGCAGAAGTAGGACAAGACCAGATGAACTCTGCCTTTTTTAGAAAGGATCTGCGCTCCAGGGCCCTGCATGTGCTTGTTTCCTGGAGCAGGCAGCCTGCCAGGCTTCACAGAGAAAGAAGGTAAATGGTGTCGTAGGCATGGGAGGAAGCGAGATAAAAGACTGGAGATGTGGAGCAAAGTTCTGAATTTTGCTTCTTGCAATCTCTAGAGGAGAGCTGATTTGTTAGTCAAAGGCCCAGGACAGCTAGGACTTGTTTTAGGAGTTAAAACTAGGTGGTGTGAATGTTGTCCTCAGTTGTCATTCTTTGGACTTACCAATAATGGAATTAAAGTTAAATTTTAGGCACAGCAGAACACGCAGTTCCTACTTTATCAAGTGGCAAAGGACTGTATTTAGCATTACTGTGGGTCACTTCTGTGTCTGTAAAAGTTGAAATACCAGCTTTAAAAGACTGGATGTGAATGGAGACTGAACATGGGCAAAAATACCTTTATTCCACACGTGTATCTAGGTATGAATATATCGTAAGTTTCTAATCAATTCACTGTGTTACACCTGAAAAGTTAACACAGTAAACTAGTGTTAGTAAGTTTTGTCAGCACTTTTCTGAAAACCTTTACTTATCAATAATGTTACTAATTTTCTTTAAGTTGCGTAGTCCCTCCTTCTTGTCACCTTTCAAAGCATTAACCTTTATGTGATTTTTTTTTTAGTTTTGTTGGTTCTTAAACATGTATATCTCAGCTGTTTCTTTGAGCAAATGATAAAATGAATGCCTGCACCTGAAAAAAAGTAGGAAAAACGCGAGTGTGGCGGACTCTTGTCACAAACAGGACAGAAAGATTAGGCAAAACGTGGTTTGCTTGGGTCTTTTTAAATCCTGCTGTGTGCAGCGCCGCGTTAGGCCTCGCGGCCCTTGAACGCGTCAGCTTGAGAAGACGCACAGCTGCCGCCCCTGAGGCGAGGGTGAGCGGGGCTCGGCGCCTTTCGGGCAGCCTCTTGACGCAGCCTCGGCAAGGCCCGAGGCATCCGTGCGTACCGGCGAGGCGGCGCCGCGGGC
>NW_009701325.1:0-258 GCF_000703405.1 Apaloderma vittatum
CCAGCCTCACCCTTCTGCTCCCAGCCCTTTGCAGGCTCTGAGGAGCACCAGGAACACTCCTCCGATGGGGAGGGACACGTGGGCCCCAGGATCGCGAGACCCCGCAGGAAAAAGCAGCATAAAGACTTCCACTTACCCAGGGGGTGCGTCCACAGCCCCCTTTTAGACAAAGGAGAGTGGCAAAAGCAAACTGAGACGTCTCTACCAGCACCCACCACCACCCTCAGAGCCTGCTAATTATGGCAGGCCGGGCCACGC
>NW_009701325.1:320-4330 GCF_000703405.1 Apaloderma vittatum
CCTTCCCGCCGGCTCTCCCGGACCTGCAGAAGACATACTCCAGCTGGAAGCAGACCCCAAATGCCGGGTGAGGGACCATTTCGCTCAGGTGGATGCGGCTCCTCAGGACCAGCGCTTGGCTCGCAGCGCTGCACCGGGATGGAGAATCAGCTGTGGGCAGCGCTGCAGCGGGAGCACATGGCGCTGGCGGCAGAGGGGCTCCCTCCCCTTACCTGGCTCTGGAGCCAGGCGCTGCTGGGGAGGCAACCTGCGTCACCTCTGCCTCCGGCATCAGCACAGCAACCTGCGGCGCCTGCACAAAGCGCAGGCCGTTGTGGACGCCGACATGCAGCCGTCGCTCCCGAACTGCCATCCCATCGCCGTCCGGCGCAGCGTTTGCCTGCAATGGGCAAGTTTTCCAGCTCAGGCAGTGAGTTGGCACAGAATCCCTCCCTGCGCCACCCACGGATGGGAAGTTCAGGTAATCTGAGAGAAACCCACCAGAACAGGACCCACCCTGCCAGCAGATGACAGATGCTAAAGTGTTTAATCATTACAGCAGAATCAGCACAAATCTGGCACATAAAAGAGGACTTGCCCAGCATCTTTACTGCACACCAAGCATTGCTGTTCCTAAAGAGATGTGCTACAACGAGCACTGCTACAGCTGATCTTTGCATGTTCCGCAGGAGAGCAAATCCAAGTTCTGCTTATCATTGTCTGGATGTTCAAAACAAACCCAAAAGGGAGCACCCATGCACTAATCCAGTGAGAAAGGAAGCACGAGGCATGCACAGAAACAAGAAACAAACAAGACAAAACCAAAAAACATGGTCCAAGCAAAACAAATACACAAGCACTGTTTATCTGAACCTTTCCACTCCACCTGCAAGCGCAGTGCCAGCAGCACTGCTTGCGCCCGGTGCCTTCCCCTGCCGTAAGGCCATCGCAGTACCTGAAGCAAGCGGTCGCTGTTCACCAAGTCCAGCAGTTCCTCCTCAAATTCCTCCAAGGAAGGGTACAGCCGGATGGACAGCCTCTCCAGATAGCAGGTGACAGGCTTCATCAGCCGAGGCTTCTGCAAGCAGTCACCTGAAAAGACAAGGTGGTGGCCACAGGTCACACTGTGGCTGGCAGGGACATTGCCAGGGCCACAGGGGCACTAACAGCCAGGCACGAGCCAAAGCAGCTCCAGGGAAAGGTCGTGGCCAGGCAGTCTGTTTACTTAATAAAGCCACCATAACCACTGTGCTGAGGTGCTCTGCAGCGAGGCCCTGGCTCACCCCTCTTCTGCTTTTGAGGGATGGTCTCAGCAGCACCAGGGACTCAGCTGCTTCAGAGGCCTCGCCTGGCTTTAACGTTAACAGTTACAACCCCCAAAACGGTTGGCAGTAGGATACCACTCCACACAGCAAGCTCAGTAACCCAGCTGCAGAACTGAGAGTATTTTTCACCATCCAAATCATCAGATCACTTAACTTTAATTGCAGCAGCTCAAATGGCAAGGCTGCTACCCACAGGGAAAGATTAACGAGGCCTGAGCATGCAAGACCTCGTCCTCCTGAACTTGCCAGACCCCCAGCGATCCCGAGTCCTGCCACCAAGGAGGATGACTTTAAACAGGCTGCACGGGCCTCTCCTAAGACTCCACTGAATAACTGTAATTAAACCAGCCATGACTTATCCCTCACAGCTTTCCAGGAGCAAAGCAATCAATGGAGAGAGAACAGAGCAAAGGCATTTTGACATCTTTCAGGATGAGCTACGAAGGCTGCAGCGCCGACAGGCTGAGCAGGGGAGATCCTTTTGCAAAGGGATGGCTCTGCAGAAAACCCATCAGAGGACCCAGACACCCCCTGCCTGCAGCCTCCCCAGCAACCTGGTGCCTTGAGCAGGAGCAAGGCAGGCAGCAGTGAAGGGAAGGAGCCCTTACCCATGTCTCCACGTGCCGGCTGCAAGCCAGGAATGGCCTGCAGCCCAGATATCAGAAGGTTTTCAGGAAGGAGGTGAAATATCGTCTCTAGGGGCTGGTGAGGCTTCAGGGAGTACTGGAGGTAGCTCTTCTCCATCACCGTCAAGTATTTGTTCTCTGAAGAAGAGAAAACATCCCAAGATGACCGGAACTGGGGGAAGACAGTTTCCTGGTGCTGCTGGTGAAGAAATCGTTACCCATGAAAGCATGCGCTGGGATTAAAGGAAAACCTGGGTTTGCCCAGCCTGGCCTTTCCCAGCTGGCAGCAAGGCACGGCTGCTCAGCACCGCCAGGGCACAGACCGTGTATTGCAGAGACCGGACACACACAACACATTTGGATAAGAGATGCTGCCAAGACAGGAGCGAGATGCAGTGTCTTGCTGCCACTTACTTTCCGTGGGGTCCTGGAAGCGTGGGTGCAGTAAGGCACGTGGTGTCCCATGGTACAGCTTCAATCTGAAAGCAAAGAGCACAGGTGAGTGGTCAGTAAATACACCCTGAAGCACATCTTTATCTCCTACAATGTCTGTGATCAACAGTAAGAAAACACCTCCCGACTCCGCACCTGTGATAAAAACCCCACCCTTTAGGGAAAGGAGAGGCATCCCTTACAAACCCACCACTGCTTTCCCTGCAGTGAAGAATTCCAGGTTTCTAAATGCTGCCTTTGCTTCTGCAGCCCCAGGACCACCCTTACCCGTCCCCAATGCGGTGCGCACTGCCACCCCAGATCCCAGCGTGCCCCATCACGCGGCAGCGAGGGGGCACATACGCTCGGTCCTCCGTAGCTGGATGCGTCACCTCTGAGCTGCTGCTGAAGAGGGGGATGAGCCCAAAGCCACAGGAGAGATGCTGAGAGCCCTCGTCCCCTTTCCCAGCCATCATCACCACTTCCACAACAGCAGTGATGCTGGTGTGGTTCAAGGAGGTGTGGAAGTAAACGACCTGGGTTGGGAAAGGAAAGAGAAGGGACATTTCAGAGCTGGCAGTGGAGCAAAACCTGTCTGGTTTCAGACAAGAACATCTATTAAAACTTCCAGAAAGTGGCTCACAACAAACGACTTCCAGCACCACTCAGAAATCTCAACCTCCTTAAATCTCACACGCCATTAACTTTTCCTTTTCTTTTTTTTTTTTGGCTAACACCCACTTTCCAAAGTAACTCACAGGTGACAGACCCTGTAAGAGTGAGGTTTCAATAAGCCCCTGACCTCTAGCACCACAGCAAGTCTGTGTTGGGAAAGCAGACAGAGTTGGAACCCTCCTGCCACAAAATAAGATGGGACGGGACTCAGGTCACCTCCACAAGATACAATTTAAAGCCAGGTTAATCTTTCTATTAAAAGCTCATTACCACAGCGTCGCAGGGAAAATGTTTACTGTAATCATGGCTGTCAGGAAAGGATAATGGAGAGAGACATTACCACGTCAACTCAGGGAAATAAATCACTATTCTATTACCTTTTATTGCAAAACATCGAAATAATGACTGCTGGCTGCTGACCAACGCCTTGCCTCGCAAAGACTCAGAAAGCCCTTAAAGCCCATCCCTTGTAAAACAGGCTTGCTGTTCCCTCTGCGAGCTCTCGCACCACTTTGGGACAGCGACATGGCGTGGGTGTTGCCTTGACCTGCCAGCGGGATGTCCCCAGTAAGGGTGCCCCCCAGTCTGCCCGTATGGGCAGCAGCTCGAGGAATAGCTTTAGAGAGTTTAGTTGCCAGGCAGGGAGAGAAAAGTGCTGTGCTGGAGGGCAGGCGGCTCCTTCTCTCCCTTCCCAGCGGCGAGGGAACACCGCTCTCTGCCGCCGGCTCCGGACACAGCAGGTGGCACCCCCTGCTCCCGCACCATCACCCAGCCCGGGGGACCCGGGACCCCAATTCCCTCGTTCCAGTAAAGCGCACTGAGCGGGCAGTGTCCGGGTGCACCCCGGGCAAAGGATTGGGGAGCTCTGCAAAGGAAAAGGGGGTGCTGCTGCTGCCTGTGTGCATCGCCACGGACAGACAGACTGACTGACTGCGGGCAGAGCTCACACTCAGGGACTTGCTGCCTGAAAAAG
>NW_009701326.1:0-205 GCF_000703405.1 Apaloderma vittatum
AAGGTACCCTCCTCCCTTCCAAGCCCCCTCCCCAGGGTCGGTCCCACTGCGCTGCCCCCGGTGCTGGCCGCCAGGCAGCAGAGCTGGGGGGTTCCTCCCCGCCCTCCCGCGCCAGACCCCGGCACACTTACGTTCCTGTGGAACTGGGTGAAGGACTGCACCATGTAGAAACGGTGCATGTACACGATCGCGGTGTTGATGGTGA
>NW_009701327.1:0-688 GCF_000703405.1 Apaloderma vittatum
GGGAAACTAGAACGATGATGGGGAAGTATTTCTTGAGGCCACGCTAAACCTTCCCCGAGGCTGTGCTGGGCTTTGCCTTTCCCTTCTGGGTTCAGGGCAGCCCTCCTTGCACCGTCAGGCATGAGCCATCTGCTTGGTGTACGGTTTCCACAGTGGCTGAAGCCATGTTGCAAGCAAAAGGATGGTTTCAGGACGGAAGGAGGAGATGGGAGCCCCTGCGTGAGATGTGGGACATACCAAAACCTCTGCTTGGGGAAGAGGGAAGGCTCGATACGACCAAAACAGGCGTGATGTGCCTCAGCCTTCACGTGGGAAAAAGGCCTTTATCACACCTGGGTGAAGGGAACCCATACACAGAGCTCAGAACCCATACACAGAGCTCAAGACTTTCAAGGGGTGCTCCGAGGCGGGTGCAAGCACTCCCAGAAGACGCTGGGCTGCCCCTCACTGGGGTCTCTTTGGCATTGCAGGAAGGCCTGCTCATGGCCCCTGTCCCACCAGGGAGGACGCTGCCCTAAGCGCAGAGGTACAGCACGGAGGCTGCCAGCAGGGAGAGAGGTCAGGGACCCAAGACTTTCACCCCACTGACCCTTGCGTGCAGGGCACGGACCAGCTGAGAGCTGGAGAAGAGCTGCAGCTTCCCTGGATCCCAGACAGAGCTGTTTCCACCCTTACCCACACCAGCAGC
>NW_009701327.1:718-1752 GCF_000703405.1 Apaloderma vittatum
GGCGACAGCCTGGCTGCTGTCCTCCTCCAGGCTGAAGGGCACAACACTGGTCCTCTGCAGGAGGGTGAACGTGGTCCTGGGCACCTCCCCAGGGCTGCAGGCAGGGCGAGTGTTGTGCTAGAGGCTGAGCTAGACGCTCCCTCAACAGCTCCTGCCTTCATTTCGGAGGCAGGTCCCAGCTCCGGGCAGACATCTGGAGCCGGCACCATCTCCCATCCCTTCGAGCTGCTGCTGCTGCCACCTCTAAGCCAGTCCACAGCTCCCCACTGTCAGTCCTGTCACGTCAGCTTTCGCAGGCTCTGCAGCGATCCTCCGACACGGACGACACAGATGTGAACACAGACACATGTATGTACTCACACACGCTTTCACCCCACAAGAGTCAGAGTGGCATTGACTTGACACACGGCTGGACACAAGGCGCCACCGCAAAGCTGCCGCACTGGCAGTTTTGTCTCTTCGGCAATTGACGGCAAC
This sequence comes from Apaloderma vittatum, assembly GCF_000703405.1. NCBI lineage: Eukaryota > Metazoa > Chordata > Aves > Trogoniformes > Trogonidae > Apaloderma > Apaloderma vittatum. The sequence continues at coordinate 1,196 of NW_009701327.1, forward strand.
AAAATGGAGCCTGGGACCATCCTGTCCGCTCAGGACGGGAGAAGAATCAGGCTGACGCCACATCCTGCTGCCCAGGTGGCTCCCAGTCTGCGACCCCCACGAGATCCCCAGCCTACAAGGTTATACCTGCAAGACACAGAGGGGATGTGGCACCTGTTTGGGCCGTCCTAAGTACAGGTTTCCCCTCTCGGCCACAGCCTTCACACCTACCTTGTGGATCTGCGGTGGAAGCTCATCCTCTGAGCTCTCCTCTGGCACGGGCTCTGGGTGTCTCGCTGACTGCCCGTCCTCAGCCCAGCCTCCCAGAGGGAGGCGAGAGAAGTGTGATGGGGCTCTGTGTACTGTGCCTGGGTCTGCAGGAGAGGAAAGGAGGAAGATTAGCTCCCTGGGGGACCGCCAGTCTTCAGAGGCAGGCAGGCTGCTCATGCCATTCCATACAGGGCGTGAGATATGGGACTTTGACCCGGAGCTCAGATCTCTGCCCCAGCACCCGTACCTGTGATGCCGCCATACCGTCGCTGGAAGCCGGTCTGCAGCGTGGCTGTCTCCTCGGCAGG
>NW_009701327.1:1801-2106 GCF_000703405.1 Apaloderma vittatum
GGATGGGGACGGAGGCGCTCCGCTGAGCATCCAGCTCCTCGTGGGCGCTTTCCCCACTCTCATCGCTCTCCCGCCGGTGCCAAGTGTGCCGCTCGGGCTCCAGCTGGGCGTGCTGCTTGTGCAACTGCAGGTCAAAACACGGGTGAGTCAGCTGTGTGCGAGAATCCAGGTGCCCGAACACACCCTCTGCCCAGCACCGTACACAAGCTGCTCTCAGTCACGCTGGTATCTCAGTCACTCCAGACAGGGCACCCCAGCCCTGCGCCCCTCCGGCTGGCCCAGCTCCAGGTTGCTCACCTCGTGCA
>NW_009701327.1:2295-3130 GCF_000703405.1 Apaloderma vittatum
GCAGCGCCCCACTCCTGGGCTGCGTGGGAACAAGCCCTCTGTAGGATCTCCCCAGATGCACAACCCCTGCTGTGCCACTGCCTCTTCCCTAGCAGGGTTTTTTCATGCCACAGTGGTACCTACAGGAGAACACCAGAACCCCAACGCCGTCTTTTGGGGCCACACTAAGCACCCAGGCCTAACTCTGCTGCCGAACGCGTCCCTTACTGTCCCAAGCCGCAGAGACAAACACCACCGCACACCTAGGGCAACAGGATGGCAATCGGCCAAGGGTTTAAGGAATTCGCAAGGCGTCAGGCTGCCTCGCTCCAGCCTGCAGCTTACCCAGAGGCTGTCATGGCACTGGCGCCCCGAGGCTGGGCTCCCTCTCCATCCCTTCCCGCCGTCTGGAAGCCACTGGGAGGCTGCTGGGCAGACTGGAGCGGGGAGAAGGAACGCAGGGCCGAGGCCACTTCAGAGAGATGGCGGGAGACCTGTCCGTCCCGGCCCATGTGGAAGCCCAGTGCCGAGGACGCTATAACATTGGCAATCAGGCTGTGAGGCTGCAGAGTTGAAAGGGAGAGAATTGCTGTCCTGTGCAGACTTGGAGAGCTGAATCCCAGCCAACACCACAGAACTGAGGCACCCCAACTCCCTCAGGCCCTGTCCCACATCACAGGACCCCAAAAGAGCCTGCTGCCTTCTCTAGAAACCCAGCAACAGTCCCAACTGGTGCTCATCTATCACATTTGCATCCTCAGATACAGCCTGGGCAAGAGCAAAATTGCCCAGAGGGCCTGATTATTGGTTTACCAGCACCACAAGAACACACCCCAAGCCCCACCAGCCTGGGCAC
>NW_009701327.1:3174-4122 GCF_000703405.1 Apaloderma vittatum
TCCGGGAGGCCGAGCTTGCTGAGCCAGTGCCAGGCTGCTGTCCCGGTGGACCCGCTCCTTCAGGAAGCCGATGAAGGCCGTGCTCTCACGAGGCGGCTGCCACTTCGGGTTGGTGATGGCAAAGTGCATGAGAGACAGCTCCGTCTTGCCGTCCTCGGCCTGCTGGTAAATGGAGGCCTCCGTCTTTCCCGCCGACATCCACTGCGAGCACAGACAGGTAAGGAAGGACAGGATTTGCTTTACGCCCCCGCCAAGCCTGGGAATCCTGCGATAAGTCTGGGCAAAGCATGCAACATCCAGCTGGGCTGCGGCTCCACATGTAGCAGGCGCTGCACCAAAATCCCCACGCTCGTTCAGCCCTCACAGCCTGAAGGGGAGAAGCAGCAAGCGCAGCATCTTCCACCTCCATCCTAGGATGCCTATCGCTGCAAAGGAACTGGAGGGATGGGGACTAGTCACAAAAAACAGAGCTGAAAGCCTCATCTTGCACTCTCCGTCTCACAGCAGAAGCAACTACAGCCAACAAATGACTATTCTTAAAAGCTTCCTGCCGCAGTGAGTCCATCCCCTCCCTGGTTCATGGCCCTGCCACTAGGGAGGCCTTCCTGACACGTAACCTAAATTTCCAGGCACAGGAAACGGATGGATCCCGTTTGCCTCCGCACTAGTTTCACATAATGGAAAATGCTTCCAATCTTCCCAAGGCTGCCTCCCTCCTGCGCACAAGCAGACCAGCTTCTTTAAGTCAGTTCTCAGCGGTCATGCACTCTAAATGTCCAGATACCCCATTCCTCTCTTCTGAGGACAGAGCACTCTTGGTTGTGAAGACAGGCAACAACATCAAGTACAAAAATGACAAAGCCTGGTTCACAAAGTATCAGGTTAAAAATCACAGCTGGGCCACAGGAGCCTTCTGAGGCTGGTGACCTGTGTTGGCAGCCCCAGCCA
>NW_009701327.1:4143-9013 GCF_000703405.1 Apaloderma vittatum
GGATGGCTTCCAGCCTCTCAGGGTCTAAAGGACCAGACGTGCCAGTGGGGAGCTCAGGCTGCTCTCCCACCACCCATGGGACCTACCGCCGGGTGGCCGTGCTGGCGCACATCCATCTGGGCAAAGGAGCAGGTGTCGCCCACGCCCACCACTTCCACGGTGAAGTTGCGGAAGAAGTCAACGATGTCCAAAGACTTGGGCCGCAGGCAAATGATGAGAATCAGCGGTGTAATGATGGGACTCAGGAGCTCCTCCAGGATGAAGACCTGAGCAGAGGGATGATGATGCACTCACCACAAGCTTGAAGATGTCAAAAAAAACATCTCAAGGCCACCCCCAGCAGCTCCAGCCTCCCATCTTCTGGCCACTTTGCTGGCCTGGGAGCTGCTCGGCTTTCCAGCAGCTTCTCCCTCCTGCAGGGACAGGCACGATTCCCCATCCCAGCTCAACACCAGGCAAGCTCACCGCTTTGTACTGGAAGAGCTGGGCAAACTCGTCCCTGGTCTCGTAGCGGTGGGCATTGCCCTGCCAGTGGTCAGGCATGTAGTGGATGTGGGCCAGGATGACTCGCAGCAGCTGCTCTGGGCAAAATACCAGGTGCTGGTCAGGGATGAAAGACCTGTAGGACAGGACACGGAAACGTCACAGCATCACACCTCGGTTCCTGGGAGATCTCGCCTTGGGAGGGCAGAGTGATCAGCCCGCATCACAGCTCTGCCTGTAGCCTTCACATCCAAGTCAAACCCTTCTGCCAGCCCAGACCTGGGGTGTAGCTCCACAGCAACCCTCTTGCCATAAAACCACTGCACCCAAGGTCATCGCTACCCCTTCTCCTGCTCCCCTGACTCTCCCCAGCTGTGCCCTTCACTCAGATCCACAGCCACTTGCAACCAAAGAGCATGTTTTCATGGATGGCTGCCAGCCCCACCGCTCCCCCCATCGCTGCCAGGAGCACAGGGGCAGCCCAGACCCACCTCACCTGCACACCGTGATGCCCACCCCGAGCAGGGTGACCGTGGTCAGGACGTGCTCGACTGCCAGCACGTCCTCATCATAGATGGTGAGAGCGATGAGCACAGCCAGGATGGAGCCAGCGAAGAAGGCCACGTTCTTGGCCACGATGGTGAGGAGCGGGGAGATAAAGCAGTTCATGTACTTGGAAGCTGGCTTGTACCCCTTGCTGAGGCGTGAGTGAAGTTCGTGGTCCAGTTCGTTGAAGTGACGGAGGTAACAGCGGCCGTAGAGAGACCAACAGCGGGCACCCAGGCTGCCCGGCTCCCGCTTCAGGATCTCCGTGTAGCTGAAGAAGGCATAGAGGATCTGCCAGATGAGGATGAGGGGGCAGAGGAGGAAGTTAGCAATGCCAATCCAGAGAATGCGAGTGCTGAGCTTCTCAGCCAGCTCCAGGCGGTTCCCGGCCCGCTTGTACTCAGCCTTCAGGCTCCACTCGTTCTCAAAGAGGGAGCCAGGCCCCCAGAAGAAGATGAGCTCAAAGTTGTACTTGAGCCCACGCGTGTAGAAGACCGTGTCTCCCAGCAGGGGCAGGCGGAAGCGGATGGGCAGCAGCGACTTGTTCACCATGGCCACCATGTAGTTCTTGAAGCGGAGGATGCGGTGGTAGATGTCCAACTCCGTCAGCTCCTTCTTGTGGATGCAGATCTGGTGCTCCTTCTGGATCTGCACGATGCGGGCCTGCACCTCCTGCCAGGTGTAGTAGGGCAGGGTGGACTGGAAGAAGGGCAAGCAGCAAGGTTAGGGGAGAGATGGCTGCTCCAACCGTGGGTCCCAACACCCACCTCGGGGTGCTGACGAGGCACGTGTGACACCAGGACACGAGGCACCTGCCTGCACAGCTCCAGCCTCCAGCCAGCAAACTCCACACCCTGCCCCAGGGCCCTTTACCCCTAGATCAGTGCAGGTGGCTTCGTCCCAGCCTCTCGAACACCAGCTGCCTCAGAGGTACGAACAGAGCCCCTGGCTCCCAGAGCTGCCGTTTGGAGTCAGCAGGGAGACACAAACTGGGGAAGGGACTTAAGCAGTGTCCCAGAGGGAGCCTGTGGGAAAGCTGGGGACAACCAAGCCTCTTGGCTCACCCCGCCTTTCTCAAGACATGATCTCCCCTCAAAGGATGTGCACTAGGATTCATGTGCAAGCCTCAAACTCCACCTTTGACACACCCATCTCCAACGTGATCTTCATCAACTAAGTAGCTCTGTGCCTCATTTTCCCCCTTCCAGTAAGGAAGATGACATTGTCCAGAACCCAGGGAAGTACCAGGAGATCCTCGCTTATGCCTTTTCTGCTGAAAGGCATCACAGAAAAGGCCATCACTGAAGAATAAACATATTGGGTGGCAGATGGCAGAGGCGTGTGCCAGCAGGCAGAGAGGCAGGCTGGGCAGGGAGGAGTTAACACCAAGTAAGTTGGCTGCTGGAGAGAAGGCTGAAGGGAGACATATCCTTATAGAGCCCAGAGAAAGCACTTGGTAAAGATTTCCCAGAGAAGCTGGCTCCGGAAAGGAGTCGAGGCGAGCTGCTTCTCACCACTCAGCAAATGCCCCCTACAGACCTTAGCAGTCCCAGCTTCTTACCATGGGGATTTTGAGGGCATTGATGTAGAAAGAGTGAATCTCCCAGTAGCAGCAAATGTTGTAGATAAATTTGACGAGTCGGTGGATCCAGAAAACCCCAGCTATCACCAGGATGCAGATGAGGAAGCTGTTTGCCTGGATTCTGCAAGCAAGAAGAGGCAAGTAGTGGAAGACAGGCCCGGGCAGGTGCCCTGAGTACCTGAGAAATCAAGAGGGGTGGCTAACATGCCCTTCCCTCCCCTTACCTTGCACTGCAGACATTTGGAGGCAGGAAGCCATCTGGCAGAGTCACCTTAATGGGCTCACTGGGATGCTGGCTGTGATTAACTGCTTTGTTGGCAAAAAGGATGTCATAATCAACACAGCTGATAAGAAAGGTGGTGAATGCCACCACGAAGATGAACTGCCTGTGGAAAAAAAGGGAGCAGGCATGAGGGAATCACCCTTCTGGGTGAAGCAGGCAGGGTCATGTGTCACAGAGATGGGCTCCCACAGTCACAGTGGGAAGCTCAAGGGCACCAGTTCCTCAAAGCGGAACGCAGGGCACGGAAAACCCTAGCAAAGGGAAGACAGGGCAACTGCAATGAGAACTCTCCCGCCCAGCCAGCTGCAGGAGCTTGGCAGATTCCTGTGGCAGTTGCCCAGCAGCTGTCACAGCCACAAAACGGGGGGAACCCGCACTTACATGAGCTCAAAGATCTCTCCAATGAGCATGCAGGTGAAGCCATTCTTCTGATGCAAGTTATAGACGTATAAGCTACAGTCAAGGAGAACGGTCTGGAGCCTTCTTCTCTCTGGTGAAAGATGGAGAAGCTTCTCTCCAGCTGGAATCAGCAGCTCTCCCTCCACCACCGATGCAAAATCCCTCCCACCCCTGCTCAGCAGCAGCTGGTTTTCCAGCTCTGCCCAGGTAAAGCACAGTCAGGATAAAAGGACTTGGCTGCATCCAAGCTCCTTTCTGCCTCAAACCAACACCCAGAGGGGAGTCTGTCCCAGCACAGAGCAGAAACTCAGCCTGCCCTCAGGCCGCACAAGGGTGGGCAGGGCAGGACAACACAGAGACAGGCAAAAATGTATTTAATACCCTTAACACCTGTGACCAGTATCCCCTGCTTCCACCTCCAGTTATGTGGTTAGAGTAACTAATGCCATCTTGCAAGGCGAGCAGCCGTTCTCCGTGAGTCAGTGGGTCACTTATTAGCTCCCTTTTCATCATTATCAGACCCTGTAAGTTCTCTGAATCAAGTAGACAAACCAAACAGATTTCTTCTTCCCCTCCCTACCGTCCTCAAGATTCCTGGGCGCTACACTGCTTACTCTCTTCCATGCTGGCCCTGAATGTCCCAGGCACCCAGTCAACCCGATGGCAGCGATGACCTTGTCACAGAACAGGGAAGTGTAACGGCACCCACAAAATCAAGCAGTTACAAGTCCTAAGTTGGAACTTGGACCGGAGCTGCTACTGGATGTCCCAGTAGCCAGGGACATCCCTGCCATCATCTGCTTTCTCTAAGGATTGAGTGACTTCTAATCTTTTATATGATTTTTGAGTCTAGATTATGATTGTTACACAGCAAACCATGTATTAAGATACGACCCGGTTTGCAGACTCCAGATGATTAGAAACCAGAAGCTAAGCAGTGCTACAACATTCTGTATCACACTCCTTCCAAAATTGTACTACCCTGATACTTCTTATAGAAAACCTGTGCTAATCTGATTATAAATGCTATGCTAATAGTAAAATCCCGTTAAGAAAATAAGGCTTTAATTGCAACTACAACTTAGCACCGTCACCGCTCTGCCAAGGATCCCTAGAAGAAGACCCCTCAGTGCCGGATGACAGCACCCCACAGACATGGGACAACACCAAGGTTGTGGGTTCGATTCCCACTCGGTCCCCATGTGTTGCCCGGTCTAGTCGAGATCTGGCGTCCCTGCCCATGACAGGGAGGTTGGATTAAATGATCTCTGAGGTCCGTTCCAGCCTAGGCCAGTCTATGATTCTATGATTCTATGGGGCTTCTGCCCCCCCTCGGGGCCCTCCAGAGGCGTCCGGGAAGGGGCAGACGCTGCCCGAGCCCCGAGTTACACCCGCCCCAGCACCGAGAGCCCCGCAGGCGCCGGGGCACGTCCTTCGTGAACCGCCCGGCGAAAGGATATGCGAGAGAAGAAGAGATCCAGGTTCTCGATGTGATGCCACGGAGCTGAAAGGGAGGCCAAGCGCAGGGTGAGGGGCCCTCGGGCGCACCCGCGCTGCCCCCAGGCCCCGAAGCGGCC
>NW_009701328.1:0-498 GCF_000703405.1 Apaloderma vittatum
ACAGGCTCTGGTCGTGAGATGACCTGCCGGCCTCAGTTAAAGGTCGTGGGCAAGCGTAGTTGACCAGTTTCTCGTGTTTTGAGTGGTGGGCTCTGCAGCGCCATCGCGCTTTCCAGTGGGAGCTCCAGGTGCAAGAAATGCGTAAGATTTTAACTCGATTGTAGAATAAACCCCCTGGGGGGTTTGTGTAATTTAAATGCATCTACCGAGCTGGTCCCTACTGTGTCATGTCAGTTGGAGAAAGGAATCTTTCCATCGGGAAGAAAAAGTCCCTCCTACCCTGTAAGAGACTGTGTTAAAGTGTTTGTCTCAACCTTGCTGAAATTGCCCGTGAAGAAAAGACTGTGTTGAAATTGCCCGCAAAGAAACTTATGTTTGCAAGCTTGGACCACTGATAAGTCCCAAACAACAACTTCAGAGCCCAGCCCAGATTAGCCACAGGGCTTGACTTGGCTACTGATACAACGTAAGGGCCCAGCCCAGATAAGCCACGGGGCT
>NW_009701329.1:0-7272 GCF_000703405.1 Apaloderma vittatum
TGCTGAGGGTGCACTCCATCCCCTCATCAAGGTCACATGCATAAGTTGCTTACAAGTAAATCATGTTTTATAGTTTTGTATAAACATGTTATTTGTTACTTTTGAACTTATTTGCAGTCAATACAAAAAAGGCAGAACTACAACTGGTAGAACCACAACTACTTTTAGTGCTGTGATGAGGAAAATATAACAATACATTTTTGAGCATTTGCAGAGTATAGAATTGTTTATCTTTATTTCCAAATGTATGGATTTAAATCTGATTGATTTCTCTGTATATCAAACATCATGTAATTTGTCAAAGTCTGTCTTTCTACAAGAACAGTGTCTGTACGTCAAAATGACCATAAAAGGAATGTTTGGAATAGTGTTTTAAAATGCATCTTAGAGGTTTTTCCCCAGTTGTTCTTGAATTGCCAACACTGAAATCATAACTCTTACTGATAAAACTGTGAAACTCTATCAAATACAAACACATGTCTGGTTTAAGTCTGCCATATTTTATTAAGGTGTGTCACAAGTATAAATCTTTAACACTGCTATCAGCATCTCACTGACCTCACAGGTACCTTTACATGCAATTAATCTTTTGCTGAATCTTAACGCCATATTTGAGCAACATCAGATTCAGTTAGATCTCTTCCTGGGGCAGTCACTAGAGGGAAGCAAAGACCTTCACGTGTCTATCCCTGACGTCACTGAATGTCTTTATGCCCTCACTGACAAAATCTGGTCTGTATTCAATCTAAAATTTTGAAAAAGGCCTACGTGGTGGAAAGACACTCTAAAAAAAAAAAAGACAAAAAATATATTTCTTTATGGTTGAATTCCGGAGGCCATTGTCATTAAAAAATAGAGTTATTTTCATGAATGATGTTTTGAGAACTTGAATCTAGACAAGAAGCTGAGTGCAGAGTGGATTAAAGAAGATGAGTTAAAGCCCATCATTCTATGAAGCATCCCAAGATCCAGAAAAATGCAATGAAATACTGGTAGTCTAGTAGCTATGCACTTGCATCATTTATGTGTGGCATAACCCAAGATAAAATATACCAGTTTCTTAATATCTCTTTATTGATTCTCCCTTAGTTATCCATACTTCTAATCTATAGCATTTTGTATGTGGTACTCAGAATCTCGTATTGCATAAACAGTTTTTTGGTATATACCAGTTACTAGGTATACCACTGGTAATCAACAGAACATCAAGTCATTAAATGAGGACTAGTTCATTGCACACTTCACTTCAACACAGAGAAAGCATAAAGTGTATATGAACTTATATTTGTCTTCCAATTTATGAGGGGTTATATGTGTGGTGGTTTTACTATATACTGTTTTTCTTGTATTAAATTCAGCCCTATTCTGCTTGCTGAGAGTTCAGCTCAACTTACCATTCTCTCGTGTAAACAAGGCTGGGTCAATTCCTTTAAAACGGAAGCAATAGAGGCCAACATTACATTTTCTGAAATTTAATTGAAGGAATATAACTGGTATGCATTGAAATTGCTATAAAAATTAAAATGCCCCAAACCAAGGATACGATATTAAAAGTAACATTTTGGATTACATCAGTTAAAATTCTAAGTGTTTTAAAGATTGCAAGGACAATATTTTTACTACTTACTACTTAATTTGAATGGAAGATCTTTTATTAAGCTTAAGCTATGCAGAATGGCCAGACCTTAATGAAAATAATACAAATGTATATCAGGATTTAAACAAGTCTAAATGGAAGGTAATATGCTAGATGAACAGCTCCAAGCAAAGCAATTTCATGAAAAAAATGTTGTGTTGAATAGCTGCTAGATTATGGATGAATAGATTTTTAGCTGTAAGCGGAGTGTATTTGTGATGATTTTTTAATGTTATCATCATCTTCTCTGATAATGTTGAGTAAGTTAGATTTCTTGCATAGCTAGTTAACTAAATGTAATATACATATGCGTTCAAGTGCATGTGCTGGGGATAACATCCTGCAATTCATGCTATTATTCTAAGCAATGGAGAATATAATATAATTCTAAATTTCACAAGCTATGGTTATGATTCCCAATGTTACACGTTATCCTAATGATGCAATATCTAGTGGTTGTCTTCTCTGCTTCATCTCTCTGTAACTCTATGGAAGCAAAGCAAAATGTTTGTATTCTAAATTACAGAAATATTTTTGCATGTATCAAAAGCATGAATTAACATGCCATCACATTACTATCAGTTCATCACTTAGCATAAATATGTTCCTGATGTCAGGTTTACTAATAGATCCACTGAATTCTTGAACAGGATGCTGGATTGAGACCATAGAACCATAATCACTCCACAGATATTGGCACAAATACAGCAGTTATTCCATCATCCTGAATGGTAATAATTAAGGAATTGCATACACTGACATATAGAGCAATACACAACCAGAAAACAGGATTACTCTTTATAATGAATGTGTTATATTTGGGTACTTAACCTGTAAAAAGTACATTATTTTGCCCAGACTTAAAACTAAATCCTTTATGTTTATACTACTTCATGACTGCAGTTCTGAATGCAATATAGATCTATTGAATGTGTTTTTAAAATATCAGTAAGTACTTTCTTTGACATCTTCTCTTTTTAAACAGTTATTCACCTAGGAAGCTATGGTTTTAATATAATATCAAAATAGCTTAAAATGTAAATATTTCAAATACCAGATAATAACTCAAACAAAAAAATTTATTTAAAACAAAAAATAATTATGTCATTTGAACGACTTCTGATTACATTTAACCAACATAATGCTATGTAGCTAGTACAGGAATTCTAAAATGAGAGAATCAGCAGTAGTCTACTTTCTTTTTAAGCAGATTATACTGTAGAAGTTGTAGTGTGAACACAAAAACATGTCAATGGTATCTTTTTTCTATGCTGCACATCACTCATCTTCAGCCTATTCTTCCCCTGCTTTCTCCTTTTTCTTGTAAGTGGACAGTGAAACATCTGGTGGTTTAAGTACACAAATTGTTTCTGTATTCATACATATATTTCATCAATTCATGTGCACACACAGATTAAAATCTTTGAGAAATAAATCATGTAAAACATATTTACCACCAGCCCAGATAGTACAATTAAAAATATGAAACATCATTGTGTTTGTTTTACTATACAGCAAAGCATGCTCTGCATAGTGTAGTACATATTTATCTGATGTCAGATTCTCCCTGCTCTTAACATTACTTATACTAAATGACATATACCCATCTGAAATTAGATAGCATACACCTTTAAGTGAATTATGTTGTATCTTCATCGTTGTAAATTACTATGCTAAATTTACCAAAATCACATCTGTCTGTCTATCTATCTATCTATCTATCTATCTATCTATCTATCTATCTCCTTACTTACTTGCCCTGTACATTCAACTGCTGGGAATATGTTTTATTTTGAGTTTTCATCTGAAGCAGACTATTCTGTTCTTCTATTTTTGTAATTGATCTACACAAGAAAACTCTAATCAGACACAACCTAATTTTCCTCTGAGGTCTTTCCGGTAAAAAGAAAATTTTCATCAGTTGAGGAAATACACAGATGTCTAAACACCATAGTTAGTCAGTGTTTCAGCCAAAATTAGAGAACAAGGCGCTCTTAGGTCCACAGTTGCAGGATCTAGCCACTAGAATTCTCAGTCTTTCTTTAGTCTAGAAAATGTCTAGCACTCATAAAAGAACCCATGTGGTCCTGGCTCCACTCTCACCTTCCTGCAAATACAGCAACATCTCCCATGTGTCATTTTAAGGAAGGATACTGTGTAGGTGCACGACTATCTAAGAGTGATGACATGAGCTGAAATCCCAGACAAAAAGCATCTTATTCTCAGGAGAACAAAGAAGCTGCTTGTTCAGACAGTTATGGGGAAGAACCAGGGAGGACTGGGAAGTGAGGTGAGAAGGTATTTTCTAACACATTCTGCTGTGTATGTAGTTTCTATATTTACTGGGCATGCTATTTTAGAGATACTCTTCTTTTAGGACCTCTTTGTGCTGCTGCCGGCTCAAACTGTTACCCAAATGTCATTTTATAACCTATACAACTATATTTCATTTTTCATTGGTGTAGACCTTTACATTTTCATTGTAGTTTGATTAATGCAATTGTTTCTGAGAAAACATATCACAAAAAACAAGATACACCCAAGTCACTGTTTTGCAGATGTGAATAAGTTTTTGATACTATTTGTATTTGATTTTGAAGTATAGACCGATAGTAACTAACTTCAAACCTGTGGGGTTTAACACTTTCCCTTCTGTATTTTTTTTTTTAGTTTTATTTAAGAGGAGGCATTTTACAAATGCAAGCTGATACAACTGTGAGAATAATATCTTGCTAACATGAGAAAATATTCAAGCTTTTTTTGGCCAGATTTACTGCATTTCAAGTGTCTAAATTAAGTGTTAAATTCGAAAACATAGGTCTCTGAGTGCAGCAGGATGGTTTATTTTCCTTAAACTTGATGTCAAAATGTCCTGGACGGACAAACGAGAGGTAAGAACTACAAGAAGAGACTCACAGCAACTAAACACAACACCTGCCCTTTTCTGCTAACCAGACTGAGCCAGAAATCTGCATAGAACTAGGAAATTGGAAATAATCGATATGTAAGTATGTTTGCATATGCCCTTGGATTAAGGGTTAATATCAAAAGCTCTATTTACAGATACCGTAATACAGGCATGTAGAATAGTTTTGGAATGTATCTACAGGAGGTAGAAGAAACCTATGCCCTTCAAACCAGGTGAAAGCAAAACCACCACAAGACATGTCTAGTAGCACTGTAAGTAAGAAATGAAATCAATTGCTAAGAGCAGAATTAACTGCAAAATTAAGAAAATGGAAAAACTCATGTGTGTCTCTCAGTGCCACAGTCATTGGGTACCTGCTGGAGGTAAACTGTCCTCTGGGCTCTTGAGATTGTACTGACAATATCTCCATTGACTATAATGGAAGCTTAGACACCTTTCATACCTATAGGTACCTAAATCTAAAAATTTCAATACTAAACTGAATTTTGCCCTATGTATCAATTTCTGGCTCAATATATGGACTGCAAAATTATGTCCTTGGGGTAAACACATACTTAATGCAGAGATGAGGAAAATCTTTTGTGAAATAACCTAACATTAAAGTGCTTGTGGAGTACTAGAAGTTCTAAGCCCTCTTCGCTCTGAGGGGGTTCAGATTGACAGCTTTTCCTTTCCAGGAGACAGTCCTGGCCATCAGACTATAAGCAATGATCTCGTAGTGTTGCTTTCCTTGCAAGCAGAAGTAAAAATAATAAGCATAAAGAAAAATATTGAAAATAAGCTGTTCACATTGAACTCACAGAACTGGATATAGAAGAGTAAAGTTCAGAAGTAAGATGTAAAGTCTGTAGTTTTTGGAGATGGACATTTTCAAACTTTGTAAATTCATCTTTAAGTTCATAGTGACAACAAGTGACTCTCTGGAGAAAATATCCTCCAATGGCAACATACAAGGCATCAGTGTATTGTCAAAGGCTGGGCAATGCATTCAATAAAATTCGTATTAGAAATGTGAAATAAATTGATAGACATTTTTTAGTGAAATAAAATGAGAAATGAGCCCTCACTAGGACTAAGACATGCTCTGAGACAAAATTTTTAGTTTCTAAAATAAAGTCTGAAGTGAGAATCAGATGTTAACAAAATAATGTTTCACCTTATCACCACTCTTGGGTACGATAATAAAAATGGGGTATTTGTGATCCTACAAGTTTGATTATGTTCGCTAAAGCACTTTTGAGGCATTTTCTACTCTCTTTGCAATCTTGCTTATGAAATAAAAAGAATATACTATCAGCCTTCTGTGGTGTTATCATAGTTACCAAGCAGAGATTAAAATGAAAAAAGTGGTACATGGTCAATCCATTCTCATGACAACAGCTGTAATGAGAAGACAAAATGGTCTCATATTCAACTTCTGTGGCATTTTGAAGATCATAATCTTGTGAATGCCATAGTTAATATAAACCAGACATTTCAATATGCATCTAAAAGCCATATAGATCCTATATGCTATATTACCAATAGACCCAGGATTTCGTGTATGTCGCAAGTATTTTATGTATTTTTTTTACTGCAGCACATTATGTGTGGTTTTAAGCAGTTCTGTTTTTCAGATTTCAATTCCTGTCGTAAAATGCATGTACCATTTATCAATTTACATAGGCAAAGAATTAATCAGGCTAACTCTTCTGGCTATATGGTTCCTCTGCCATATTTTCTTAATAATGAGGAGATCTGAAATTCGTGAAGCAGAAAATCTAATCTCAGTCTGGGTAGTGACACAAATAAAAAACATAAACCTCTCATGATTTATTAATACTAATTGTATCTCAGTATTTTTGATTGCCTCTTAAATCAGTTCCTACAGAATAAAAATCCAGAAATAACCTATTCACTATCTTTCTTAAATGAGATGGGTGATGTACTCAAAACCTTAAAAGCTAGAGCCAAATGTTTTTCTCCACATCCCCCTTTCCCCTACTCACTGATCTGGCACTTTTATTTTCTCATGTATTGAAATCAATTTAACTAGACAGACAGCACACAGACATACAAAGTAGAACGCATTTAGGTGCAAACATCCTGGTTGCAGGGATTACCTGTGTCAGCAGACAGGACTACACAGCAAGAAAACTAATTAACAGTGAAACATTATCAGAAGCATTATAACAAGACTTTCATGAATTGTGTCTTATAAATATTCAAAGACTGGTTTTCTGTACCATTCACTCAATACTTCTATGCGCTAGCAAGTTGGAGTTTTGCTTGCTCTTGTTTCCCCCTTAAAACTCAGATTTTAGCCTCTTCTTCAGTATGCTGTACAGGACACAAATTCCGATCGTTGTTAATTCAAATTTTTTTTTTATTACATTTTATGCAGTCTTTCCAGAAAGATGTGTAAAAATAATGAAATTTTAGTTTGAGGGATTTTTCGCCCTTTACAATAATATAATCAGTGAAACGTGTAGAAACTCCCAAGCAGTTACTTGAGTGGTAAAAAGAAAATTAATAACATAAGGGTGGTATTTTTTTCCAGAAAAAAAAGTCATAGACTCATATCATAGAATTGCAGAACACTTTGGGTTGGAAGTGACCTTAGAGATCATCTAGTTCAACACCCCCTGCCCCGGGCAGGGACACCTTCCACTAGACCAGGTTGCTCAAAGCCCCATCCAGCCTGGCCTTGAACACTTCCATGGATGGG
>NW_009701329.1:7358-24226 GCF_000703405.1 Apaloderma vittatum
CCTTTCAGTTTGAAACTATGCCTCCTCATCCTATCATTACGCTCCCTGATAAGGAGTCTCTCCCCATCTTTCCTGTAGCCCCCTTTAAGTACTGGAAAGCTGCTATAAGGTCTCCACAGAGCTTTTTCTTCTTCGGGCTAAACAATCCAAACTCTCTCAGCCTGTCCTCACAGCAGAGGTGCTCCAGCCCCTTGATCATCTCCATGGCCCTTCTCTGGATTTGCTGCAAAAGGTCCATGTTCTGATCACCAAATAACTCAATGTTTTATTGTCTTGCTCATGTGCAAACACATAAGTTAGTGTAAAAATATCTATCTAAAATCGATTTTACTTCAGCCTATGCCGTTTTTCTCAATTATTTTGGATATTTACATATAAAGTAATTTTTGCAGTGTATGATGTCAATGACACCTGCATTGTTTTTCATAACCTGTGAGAAATACAGATTAGCCCTTATTGCTCATGTGTAATGGGAAAAGTTAAACAAAACCATAATATGACAAAAATGCTATGTAGCATGTATTCAATTTGGTTATATAAGTATATATGAGTTTAGTTTAATATTGGCACATTAAATGAGCTTGTCTGTCAAATTACGAGCACTGTTTGTCTCCTAAGCTCTTGCTTTGTTGAACTGAAAGTCTCTTTATTATTTATCTGCAGAAAGACAAGTTCAGCACATGGTTAAAAAGGTCTCAATATAACTGTAGCTAAAGTTTAATAGGAAAAAAATAGATATATTTAACACCACAACTCCTCCTGTCTTAAAACTCACATCTCAAGTAAGCACAGAGACCAATGATGACATGCAAAAGCTTGGGAATGTAAACATACACAAGCAGTCCTGTTTATGGTTGTAAAGAAATAGTTTAATTTTAGATATTATTATAACTAGGATCTGCCTTTGCAGGGAAGAAAAATCTAATAGTCTTACTATCAAAGTCTTCATTTTCTCTTTTACTTGTATAATTTCCTCCTCAGTAAAACCAAAGAAAAGCCATCTAGAAGCCCTTGAATAAAACCTAAATTAATCAACAGATACAGTAGAGAATTTAATACAATGAAACTCTCTGCTTAAATAAGGACAATAGAAGTACATAATTTTCTAAAAAGAGATTGCATCAGAATGGCATTTTGGAGTGTCATATTTTCTTACAGTGACTTCCAGAGATAGGTTTATGACTAAAAACAAACAAACAACAGATAAACAGCCCATTCTCACTGTAAAACCTCAGCGGGAGACCTGAATGTCCTTTCTGCCTATCAGTAATTCCTCCCATTGGAGTGAACTGCTGGTACTGGTAGTGATGCACCAGAGCTGCACCTTGAGAGGATTCCTTGTGTACTGAAGTTCCACATTTTGTCTAATTCACTCTCCCTAGTTCTGAGAGGTCTGTGCTCTTAAAAGAAGTCCTGCTGCTACTGAGATCCTAGACCTTGTCATTGTAGTTTTTAAAAGAAAAATAATTACCACTTTACTAGTGAGAAATCTGAACCCAGATGTGCTTGTTTGACTTCCACAGTGCCCAAAAAGTAACGAGGAGGCAGAAGTGGATGTTGAACCCAAAACTCCTGAGTCTATGTGAACTCCCAGGGATTCTTTAGTGCCAAATACAGATACCTGAAACAGGATTCCCACATCTTCCAGAGAAGAGGTATCATTTAGTTAACATTGGTCTCCCTATTTGTCATTTTCTGGCCCTATGGTTTATATCTTTGAACAGAGACTGGTGGCACAATTCAACAGGTTGCAAAAAGAGTGACCTTCAGTCACACTTTTGTGCATAGCACAAAATCCAGGTCACCCTCTTCAGGGTAAAAGGTGTTTGGGACAGCACTCTTACTATTTGGCAGTTTCATTTAAAAGGGAATCAGCCAGATCGACAGACTTATCTATGTATGGAAAGTGGTTTCAGCCGTCAATCCATGTAGATGCCCACAAAGTGGAATTTTAAACATTTAATTTACCAATTTCCTATTGTTTTATGTGTGCTTTACTGAAGGCTGCTGGGAATACTCTCCTCAAGCACCTTACTTTCCTTATTCACTGTTCAAAACTACCTAAATACCTAACTTCCAGGCCTGTGTATTTTATTTTCAGTGCCAATTACCATGTCATTTAAACACAAGGCTTTTTATACCTCCCCCCTCTCTCCAGCAACAGTTTCTCTGTTCTCTGGGCTGCAACTAGTCCAAATCTGAATATCACCAAGAAATAGTTCTCAGATGGGATTTTCTTGATTTACAATTTCTCCTGATATCCACATCTCAACGAAGTATTGGATTAAGATTGCTTAAACATGCATCCTGTGAATAGTCTGACTGAAAACTACAGCAAACAATTTTCAAGAATATCTGTAAATTTACACAGTTGAAGTCTTCAGTTTAGGATTAGAAATTTCGAGATGCTTTGTTAAAAATTAAGTTAGAGGAATTTCAAAAAAGTTATTTTAAATCCTCCATCACATATCCTTAAACTTTCCAGATGCTCCCATATTGGTACAGAGATGCAAATTTTCTGAGTATATTTGCTGGTATGTATTGTATTGTTTTCCTATTATGTGTGGTTTTGAAAGTAAGGAGGAAAATCCTCCTTTGAGAGGGGAAAATACTGATATCATGATGCTGATGCTGATGTTCTATTTGGAAGATATTCTCCTCATTTTTAAGTCTTTCTTGTGTGCATAAAAACAGCAACAAGTATCTGTGCATAATGGCAACATTTCAGTGTTGTACTTGTGATGAACTGCAAAATAACACCCACCAAGAGGCATCCCACATTTTGCTATTTCTAGTTTCCTTGATTTTCCTATCCAGTGCTCTGTAACATTGATCACAATATTTCAAGTACCACTGCAGATGCTAGCTAGCTCCAAAGACATCTAGATGCAAAGGGAAAAATAATGTTTGCAAAGTATTTCTTTCTACACGTAGCCACTGCACCATACTGCAGTGTAGAGTCAATGTATCTACACTACCTTCATCTAATTGATTTAGATGCTGGTAGCAGCCTAGCTGTGGTAGAAACAGCTCAGCAGAGGCAAGATAGTTCTCTCTGATTCTGTAAACTGGAACAAATCACTGTTATTTTATGGCAAAGAAACAATCTTTCTCAGTCTAAAATAGAGACACTCTTTGGGGGCATAGTAATTGCTTAACTATACATGCTTATGGCATATAATTTTAAGATTATGATATGTGATGGACATTATTTAGGTCCGCATTCATATAAATTCATTTCATTCAATATTAAAGACTGAAAAAATGCCAATTTTGCTTTGCTGAGTATCGGTCAAATAATTTACTGTCTGCATGTATGTGCACATACTTTACCCTAGTATAAGACGTCTGGTATCTGACTAATTGCTTTGTTGTTTGTTGTGGGGGCAGGGCTCCCAGTCAGAGAGCCAATGGTCCTGGTCAGTGCTTAAATGCCGAAGTGGGAAACTCTAAAGTAAGAATCTGACTGAAGGTGTTGCATACGGACAACGAAATTGCATTCCTTCCTTTAGTCCTTGTTCCAGAGTAGTAGAAGTGGAAATACTGTGTAAATTGTGGATACAAATTAAGACCCAGAAGGTGGAAACTTGCTATGCCATAAGACTTGCCTGTCTTCTGCTTAAAGTCACTAGAAGTGTTCATCAAATATTTTCCAGATTATCAACAGTGATTTTAGAGAGAAATTTTGTGGTAAAAAGTTACTTTACATTGCAGTTTATTTCCATGTTCATATTGTGATCATTGAAAAAATCTCTAAGAGTAGCCCTTAGGTGGAATTAGACAGATTAGATTTTATAGAGAGAGGCTTTCAGGCAAGAAAACAGAGAAAACTTCTTGACTCTGCAGTTCTTCAAAAAGTCATCTGTTTCAGTCCACTGCTAGTACAAAATATATATTTGCTTTTTCTGGTCAGCAAAAGTTCTCGTAAGCAATATTTTTTCCTGATATTTGAGTTCATGTTACATTTTTTAAATCCTCCTATATAATTTCAAGACAATGATGTTATATCTTTGCTATAAAATATATAGATCTTCTCATCTCTGTGGATGTGGGGGTTTTTTGCCTCTCATACTCCAACAATCTGTATAAATGAATTTCACAGTTTGACTGAAAGTCAGAGCTCAGAAAAAAAATTATACCTAAACTTAAAACATTGTTATAGGCCACTTCCATCCTCTGTATTATGTATGAATAGACTAAATCTTGTTCATTAATGAGTAATATTAAAAATGTGTGATTATATTTTCTAATAGATTATGGAAATATTAATATTTTTCTGTTTCCTGTTGCATTCTAGAAAGGGTCATGTTAAATTCTGAGTAAAGACCGTGATTCAAGTAACTGCATATAATTTTCTTTCTCTGATGAAAGCTCATTTCTCATTTTCTTGGCTTTTCTGTAGCAATTTCTTAGGTTATGACTTCCTTACATTCTTTCACAGCAGATGAATACTTCATTGTCTTTGTCTTTTTATGGTAAAGCTTTGAGAATTCAAGTGTTTGAGCTATAGTTTCTGATCTAGTTTAGGTATATATTGTCAACCATATAATGGTAAACATCAGTGCCCTGATGCTCAGAAAATTTATTCTATACTTCCTATCATTAAAAAAAACAACAAACGAGATAAAGAGTTATTTGACTTCTTAAATATAACTGAAGCTACTTCGGACACTGTATGTTTTATTACCTGAGCAAAGCATGTTATCTATCAGGTTTTACTGTTGATGAACAATGCATTTAATCAGAATGTCAGTGCTTCTAAAATATGCAAATACTTAGAACAAATACTCTCTTCCTTATTGCAGGGCTACATCATGCCTTTTTATTATGGTTGGTACAAGACACCCCTGTGAAAAGACTAGGCTAAGAGGTGCTTATTGTTCTGAGTGATTCCAATAGCTGAATGTATTCTCTTAGCTAAAACTTTTTGGATTGTCAGTCACACTGGAACAATTTTTTTTCCCTTTTTCATTATTATATTATATGCAAACTTAGTATAAAAATTGAAAATAATCAGGCAAAACACTTCAGCACTCAACATGCTGATGGATTTTGGGTTTGTTGTTGAGCGAGAGAGAGATGCAGGAAAAGAACCAACTGCAGAAATGTCACTATGACTTATGAGGTCTTAGTAGACATATAACAATTGGACTGAAAGTGCATAATCCCAACTGAGCAGGATAGAGTTAAGTAAATGTAACTTTCAATAAATGGTGGACTATATAGGATGCCTAATGCGTATTTTTGAGTCAGGAAGATTCACCGTTTACAAATGCAGAATATATAATAAATCAGACAGCTATGTAGCTATAGCACTGTTCTTCTCCTAATATTCTATCTTCCCACCCAGCCATTCTCTCCCAAACTCTGATATATAGAAACAAGATGTAGGTATATCTATTATGTAACAGGAGGCAAAGCTGGGTAAAAAAATCTGTAGAAGTCACTTTGCTTTAATTAAAATATGAGCTCCTAAAAAAAATTCTGCTCTCTATTCCTGAGGGTGAAAGACAATTATCTGGATTTTTACTACCAAAGTAAGGATTGTTAGCAGAAGAATTCAGATAAATTAGAGTGCTGTCATGTTTTCTTCTCCCACACTCTCCCTCACACCTTTTTATTTATTTTTAATTCTAAGCGTATTCACAAGAGAACTGAAAATACTTGGCTAAAGCAGTATTTCTGTGACCATCAGTAAGGTGGGATTTGGGTTTTATCTACATCGTAGAAAACCTGTGTATGATGGCAAGTTCAGATAACGTCTCTATGTAGGCCATCCCTGCACCATTACTATCCAAGTGCATTGAAAACAATTTCCAAAGACATAAACATCTTTTCTACACTTAGCAGCCAAATGAAGGCAGAATCAAGATTCATCTGCTTGTATCATGTGCTATAGCATTTAGAGTTGAGCAGCAAACCTCCATGCTGCTTCCTTCCCCTCAAACCTTTCCCATGTGTACAAATTCACATGCATAACATGACTGAAAATTCCTGACCTAAAGGCAATAATTCAAAATATGTCTTTTCTAGCTGTTCTAAAAGCTATCTGCTCCTTTGATAGATGTGCTGGTACTTACGACACTGCATCTGGCACTGTTTCAGGATCTGCTACAGAATTGCTCAGGAAGTGTTATGCTTCCATGTACAACTTTCTTTAATTCACCCTTCAAATTTTATGGGTGCATACAATATCTTGTAATTAAATTACATCTATTCCAAATGGAAGCCAAAGACTTTTTTCATTGGGACAAAAACAGCTTTCACATTTCATTTTCCTCATCCACTTTTTTTGGCAAATATGTGTGCCACGGCCAAGTACCTTCAGGTGTCGGAACAGAGTCCTAGTATTAAATTGTAACATACATATTTCTGTTGCAGCAGTGCCAGTGAAATGAATTTTGAATTATTCTGAATCCAGATGTTTCAAATCTGTTTAATAGTGGGCTTTCCTTAAGAAAAAATATTTTAAAATATATTTTCATAAATTTAACTTCAAATGTAAGAAATTTGAAATAAGTTTCAAACTTAACTGCAATTGTAACTTAATTTATTTATTATATAAATTATGTGTAGTGGATATAACAACTTTTTAGCTCCCCCATGAAGAATTCAGGATAGACTGATTTGGATTTTAAGGTCACATACAACAGCATAATATTGTTTGCTTTCTGGTAACTGTTCCTCAGAAATTCAGATACATCTTTGAACCACCTAACATTTGTTTTACTAAATTGTTAACAAATTTCCTATGTGTACGTGGTTCATTAATTAAGATTTTTTTAACCTTTGAGTAAATAAAGCCCAGAAAATAATCAATGTGCACTACCAATGCCTTTCCAAAATAATGCAAGAGAAAATTGTACTGGAAATCCAAACTACTCTAATTGCAATAAAATGTTATCGCAGTGTTTTCATACTCTGTGTCGAGCAGGATTGGGCAAAGCCTCCTGGGTCACTGTGTGCAGCAGCCGGCTTTGGCAGGCAATCACATCATAAGATTCTGTTATTAAAGCTCTGTCACAAAACCTGTTAGACTGTGACCTGTCCATGTGCCAATGTTGTCCAGGTTAAACCGTTCTTTTCCGTCATTATTTTCCTGGTGGATACAGCTGCTATTCTCAAATATGTCTGTCTTTGTTTTGCTACATTTAACAATTTAAGGCTTTTTTAGACTTCTCTTTCAGAATGGACAGTCAGGGCATAAAAAATCCTAGTAACCCTTTTTTTGCATCACTTTCAGTCTGAATTCATCACTCTTGAGTGACAAAAGTAGGGCAC
Source organism: Apaloderma vittatum (assembly GCF_000703405.1). Lineage (NCBI taxonomy): Eukaryota > Metazoa > Chordata > Aves > Trogoniformes > Trogonidae > Apaloderma > Apaloderma vittatum. The sequence continues at coordinate 14,640 of NW_009701329.1, forward strand.
ATAGATGTAATATTGCACATTAATGATGTGGAGGAGGACAAAGAAGTAAGTGGTAATCTATTTGAGTCGAAATTGATTTGTGAAAAGATGGTAAAGGAGCTTCTAATGAAATAGAATTAGATATCCTTCTTAAATACAAATGTCAGATTTGACCTTCGACGAGGCTATTTTAAAGTTACTAGGGAGATAAATAGGACTTAAACCTGTAGTGCACAAATGGTAGGACCTCATTATTTCAGCCAATCAGAACTTGTAGAAATTTTTATTTTCATGAACTAAATGTTATATACTGTCATTTCAAAAGTTGGTTTTGATATACAGTAAACACAGTTTGCAAAAGAGCTACTTGCATGAAATAATCTTGGATTTAGTGATCATAAATTGACTCAATAAAATGAAACTAAATAGAGAGACTTCAATTATTTCCTTAAAGTTTCTCCTGTTGAAATTGAAGATAGGAAAGATTGTTACCTGATCCAAAATATTATTCACCTGAGCAAATAGTCAGATTTGAGAAAAAGCTTTTCTCTTGGAGAAAACTTGCATCAGAAGCTTCTGGAACAGCTGTTCTACTTCTGCCGAGGGTACAAGCACTAAAACATGAAGAGTCAAGTTTTAAAAGCACTGAATTACCTCTTGTTCCTCTACTTCCCACAGGAAATAGCTCTACAGGAGACTAATATATAGTAAAAGAGATACAAAGTAGCACAAATATAAACAACCTATGTGTTCTCATGCAGAAATTACTCTTTGTATATTTACTGACAACCCTTCAATAATGATGCTTGTCTTAATGAGTTTTAGTACACCTATAGGAAGATTTTTATCTGCTACAATTAAGTGTAGCTTGAAATGCATCAAGTAACACCAGACCATATCAGACGAGAATGTGGCCTGTAATCTTTGTGCTGAATATGTCAGAGGTGTAATCACATATGCGTGAACTTCAGCACTGTGTATTTTGAGTTCATTTCCACGTACATATGGTATCTCATAGCGTGATTGTATATCATGAAGATAATATTAAAAAAAGCATTATAGTGGTGGTGGTATGGTTGGATATTAATACTGGAAAACTCAGAGTCATAAAATACGACCACTGTTTTTAACATGTTTAAAAAATTAGTGACACAAATGCTTTATCAGTGTAACATTTTCCCTTCTGGTATCTTAATTATCACAGAATCAAGAGTTCTCTGTAGATATAGGAGAAAAGAAACCCTCAACCAAATCAGTCTGAAGGTGTGTTTTAGCAGACTTTTTCAAATTCTCGTCTTTGTCTCCTGTGACAAACTGGCCTCTCAGTTTGACCAAACTGACCTCCGGAAATTGGATGCATGATCACAGTGTGGTTTTCTCACTGTTCAAGTATATATGTATCTGGACGTGTCCCCATCTTGAATTAGTTGGCTCACTTCCTACAAATTTCATGTAAGTTACCAGATAACAAGAGTAGTGCAACTGCAGGAAGGGCTGCAGCTCAGGTCTAATGTTTTAGACGCAAGAGGATCTGCCCAGGAAGAGACTTATGAATGTATTTAACACAGGGAAATTTTCATCTGGATCTGATGATCAGCCACCAAAACACAAATCCATAAAATTCATACTTTTGTAGTTCCACTTTTTTTCCTGTTTTTGCACTGTGACCCAAAGAACATTTCCCCCAGTCCCTCATAGTCCTCAGGTACATTTTGGGTATTCCTCCTGCTGTTGTGCCCTTGTGCCTCTAGGTGGAACTGAAGGGATTGAGAAGACTTTTTGGTAGGTCCTGTACAAACGCACACCAGTATTTCACAATTAGGGTAATCTCTGCCTTGAAGAGTTTCTGTCTAAACGGCAAAGATACATTTTTGAGTAGGAAAGCGGGGATTTATATAGATTTCAAAGTGTATTCGTTAAACAATAGTTGACTCATTTCTTCAGCATCCACCACGAGCAGCTCTTCTTGTAAATGATGGTGCTGGGTTTTATCACTTCCTAGCATTTATTCCTCTTAAACTAAAGTCCTGTTAAAGACTCAGCTTACAAGCAAAAATTTTCATAGATTAAATTGTTTTCTGTATAATTTTCATTATTTAGAGGCAGTAACTGCACTTTTAAATAAATTACAGGAGAATAGCCAATAATTTTAAAGAATGTGGATTAAGAGTGACATTTTATCTTTGTCTATCTTTTTCTTGTACAATGAGGATTTAAAATGCATTTAGAAACACTAGTGTTATAGACACTTTTTAGCATATGGAAAGTAATAAACTATACCCAAAATCTTTGAGAGTTACTAAGATAATTCTTATTGTTCCTTATTTCCATTTCTCTGTTTAGATATAAGCTCAACTATATTCAGATTGAGTATATAATTTTTTTATTTATGATTGTACTCAGAAAAGGCAATGATATTGCTACTTTTGCCATGGTGTGCAGGAGGAATCTAGTGAATTATTTAGTATTGCTTCATAGTTGTCTACAAGAGAGATTTTTATGATCTTTTTCTATTGCATAGTTTGTGTGAGAAAGGGACAGAAAACAAAATGACTTAACTTTGTCTTCTTTATAGGAAACATTTATCTTCTGACATGTCAACATTTTTTTGTAGAAGTGAAATTCACTTGCTGGCCATTTCTCCTCTCTTTTTTTTAGTATTTGTTTCCCACAAAATCCAAGAAAACAAATCTTCAGTGCACAATTTTTTGTAACATCTACAACATGCCAAGGAGAATTGTACAGACTCATTTATAGTGTCTCTCTCAAGTGTGCTAAAGGCACTTAGGCTTATTCTGCTGTTTATGCACTGTGGTGCTTTATCAGTGGTACTACTTTAATTTCTGATTGAGTGGGTCATAGAAAAAAAATCAACTGTTCCATCATGTGTCTGAGATTTTTCTCATAATATGTCAGGAGTGGGAGGTGGAGAATAGGAGTGGGAGTAGAAGGAAAAAGGCCCCAAGTATTTTTGCTGAAATCAGAAGGAGTGTTATTAACTATAGCATGTTGAGATCAGGCCCTTACAGTGTACTTTAACTCCCAGCTATGCAGTATGTCTGTCTATATTGTCTTAAAGGTTCTCAGTTGTCATGTGAAAGCTATCTGAGTTACTACTTTCTCGTTCATCATTAGCTCAGGAAAGTCAGTAATGAACAATCCTGGTGAGGTTTCAAACTCTGTTTCCCACTCCTAGTTTCTCCAAAGGGAAAGTAGCGTTTCTATACTCATCAAACTAACTTTATTAATGGCATCTTTCCACTGCAATCAGGAACTTGAAAGTGTGACATGGGCCACTTGTAACAAATGCAGGCTGTACTGGGAGGCAGAAGCAAATTTCACTTGCCTCTCTAACTGACTGAGGTTATTCCTAAGCAGCTGGACTATACTGGCAGTCATGTTATATTTGTATATTAGGCTAAGATAACAACTGTCATGTACTGCTATTTCATAGTTGCAAGGCAGACATATCCAGATGATTCCAAAAACTTGTTTGGAAATAATACTTCAAGCTGTGGTTCTAATTTGGTCCTTCTTCTCTGAGAAATGCTCACTACAGATTCGAGATCCTCCGTGTCTATAAATGCAGTTCACAGCTTTGTCCCAGTTACTTAAACCAGCTAGCACTGAGACAACAGAACCAGAAAGCTGAATTTAATAACTATTCTTCCCTCTCCATTTCTCTTTTTTCTCTCACTGCGATAATAACTGTGTGATCTACTGCATATAGGAAAATACAGAAAATATCTTCCTTGCTACAAGTAGTAGACACATACTCTTTGCAGTGATTCAGATTAAAATCAGGTGAGCAAGAGGATGACTGTCTTTTTCTCTTGCTTTTCTTACCTTTCTGAGAACTTCAAGTCTGTAAACAAAACTCTAACAAACTCTGATTTGTTTCTAACAGAATAAAGTCAGATTGACCTCACTGGTCCCTAAAGTTTCAGACTTTGGTTTACAAGATGGAGGGTGCAGGCAGTGCTTCTGCACCTGGTGTCAGGTCACAGCGGGGGCCAGAGGCTCCCTGAGGCTGTGGGCTGAGAGTGATGAGGTCTTCCCTGTGGGGTCCGTCGTGGCAGGACCTGGCAGCCAGGGCCTATCGTGTCACCCTGGCCAGTAGCTGGGGGGCACCAGGCAATGGGCACCTTCCCGAGGCTGGAACCTGGGCAGATGGGTGCGCTTGGCTCAGTAGGGACCATGGCCACGTGGGGCAGGGCTGTGGGAGGCTGGAGACGGGCCCTGCTGTGGCATCTCTGGGGCAGGGGCTGGTGGCCCCAGGGGGCTGAAATGGGATCCTGAGCTGTGGGCAGGTACGGGAAGCTGCAGGGCAGGGAGCTGTGCAGGCCCACCGTGTCCTACCAGTCTCTCAGGGCCCTGGCTCTTACCACTCTTTGCCTCAGATGTGGTTTCTTCCCAGATCTTTTTTCTTTCTGGTAAGGAGAGAAGCTAGTCCTTCAGAGATGGGAATTTGTATCTCAGCAACCTCCAATTCAGCCTCTCCAGCTTCCTAGAAGATTTTGAGTGTTCATGTAGGGACAGGAGAGTAAAGTCATACATATTAGCTCAGTCAGTTAAGCATAGCGCTAACAACGCTAAGGTTGTGGGTTCGATTCCCGTTCGATCCCCATGTGTTGCCTGATCTAGTCGAGAGGTGGCTTCCCTGGCGGCGGGGAGGTTGGGTTAAATGATCTCTAAGGTCCCTTCCAGCCTAGGCCATTCTATGATTCTATGACTCTATGATTCTATGTAGGCACCTCTGTGAAAAAATTATCCCATATGCAGCCAAGATAAGAATTTCTGAAAAATCTCAGATTCTGTAAAATACGTAGAATTTTATTAGCAGTTGATTCCTAAATGTTTGGAAGACTGACTCTGTCCTAGGCATTTCAGGTTTGTTTAAAATGGTTTCTAATTGCACCAAAACCTTGGCGTGGAGTTTGGCAACAGGAAATCAAAACAGGTAAACTCCTGTTTCTTGATGGCCAAGGGAAAAAGCAGCCTAGCTGCTAAGCCTGAGAGTGAAGAGGAAGACCTGGGGGAGTTGTAAAGAGGGAATATTGGCATAATGCGTAGGAGAGAGAGAGATGTTGGCAAGAGAAACCAAGTGGGCAGATTTGAAGCAGTAGAGGGGGAGGGAGTACAAGGTGTTTAAGGAAGGGAGACTGCAACAGAAGCGAGGAGAGGAGAGGTGAAAAACAAGTGCAATGAAAATAAAACAATGTAAAATGAAACAGCTCTGACTACTGGAATACACTCCCCTCAGACTGTGAGGGAAGAAAACGCGGCTCCTGAATTTTAGAGGTATGTCAGCAAAATACAATTGGATTTCAAACTGGGAGGTTGAGAAGGAGTCTTGTTTTCTTTTACTTCTAAAAGCTCCATAAAACTAAAACATCCTAGGATAAAAGAACAGTATTATTCATTTGCTCACTCAGGTTCTAAAAATTTGGAAAATGCTGGGACTGAAATTTGTGTAACCTTAATTCAGTCATTTCACATGTAAGTGCTTTAGTGCAGCTTTAAATTACATAATCTTCTTGTTTACTGCAAGACGCCTACTTCACTCAGTGCATAGAGCACATGTCCTCTGCAAATCAATCAAGAAGTTTAGAACATCACTTCTCTCAGGAATAACGTGTGCCTCTACTGGGGCTTTCCTAGGAAAAGACTTTCCTGGGAAAGGAGCTAGAATTCCAATCAACAAAGGGTCCAAAGGCAAAAAAGAGCAAACCAAAAATGCAAGTTCCTCTGAGAAGGGTATAGAACAAGAATGTTGCTGGTTACTGAGAGGAGCAGTAAGTGCTGCCCAGGAGCTAGATAGTGGCTGTGGACAGAAATACTTTCAATGGACAAGGAAGTGATCACAGAAAATATCACACGATTTCAGCAGATGAAAGAATAGCTTCATATCTAAGGGTGTTGAAGGTTGCTATGGAGAACTGGATCCTCATCCTCCTTCTGTCCTCCCTGTGCTGAGTCATTTCAATCAAAGTCTTCACAGGTGGTGTTACTTGTTTGGTCCTCAACCATTGGTCATTGCAACTCATCCTCAGGTCCAAATCTTCGAAATAATTGACTCTTACTTTTCCTTGCCAGTCATGAGTTCCAAAATTCATCCTTTTAGTACGATTAATTATAATTATTAATAAGTATTTATAACAGAAGTTCCTAGAAACTAGTATAGGTTCAATTGCATTAAGAATTTAAAAAAATGATGAAATAATCTCAGTACTCCAAAAAGAGATTTTCACTTACTGAATACATAAAATAGGCAGACTCCAGAAGGGGAGGCAACCAGGGGAGTGGGATGGATAATGATTTGCTCAAGGTCACTCAGGAGGCATTTAATGGCAGTCCTGGAATGAGATACTGTTAGAATCACAGGAGTTCTGCTGCTAGGAGTCATTTGTTTAAAAAGATTGCCATGCATTTAAATGAAATGATCTGTAATGGAAACCTGTCACCTGTGATCTGAGCAAAGTAATTTATTATGCAAGAACCATACAGGTAATTTACAATAGTTCTTCTGTGCCTTTAATGTATAGTAACTGTAATCATGGAATTGCTCCTGAAATCTCTTTTATGTTACTTGGCACTCCATATGGTAGTTGGATACTGCAGGAAAAAAATATCCTCCAGGAATCATTGAGCCAGGCTTTAAGCCAGGCAATCTCCTCTAACACTTTCAGAGCAAGCCATACTATAAAAATGTAAATGTGTTAGCAATACTTCTTCTTCACACTGTTTTTCAAAAGGTAAATGTAAGTGTTGTTCAAACCACAGTGCAGCATGAGAGCATTTGTAAAGGACCTGAAAAAATCTGAGTTACTCCTCATGTGTGGCTTTACACACCTGTGATTGTGAAGGCTCTCTGATTTAGGAATATATCATCCAGCCGCATCAGTAGAAAGACTTCCAGTAACTGCAGCAGCTCCACATAATTTTATTTCCTCTTTTTCCTCTCCCCTTACTTCTGTTTGACACATCTTTTGTTGCAAGTATTCAGGCATTCTCCCTTCCTGAGGCATTTGGGTAAACACTGCCCACTGAGAGGTGTGGTTTTCTAGTGTATTCTCTGGCAAAAGTGAAGCAGATTACAACAAACAAGTAACAGGTGACATAGCAGAGACTGATAGAGATAACAGAGGGAGACAGAGAAACAGAAACAAAGAGCATAAATAGGATAAGAGAGTAAGAAAGAAGATATGTAAGTACTGGGAAAAATTCAGATGACAGAAGGAAAATTATTTTAAAAAGTAGACTAGAAGTGTGGTAAATGTGAAGCAGAGAGATCTAGCCTTGAAGAGAGAAACAAGAACTCCTATTGCAGCCATGTAGCAACCAGGTTGGTGCCTTAGATCCCTTTTTAGAAAAAGAAGAATTGAACAGTTAGTGCAAATTTATCTTTTTTGTGTGTGTAGTAAGGGATTGGAATATTATCACAAAAGTCATTAGCAAACACTGAAAGATATATTCTTATGTGCAATACAGAAAAGGAGGAAAGAGAAGGGAGATCAAAAGGTGGGCAAGAAAGAGAAATTGAGAGTAAAAAAAGAGAAGACAATCTGTTGAACAAGGAAGAGATGATAGAATAAATAGAAGGGGAAAGAAAAAAGTATCACCACCAGCCCTTCACTGAAGGGTTGGAAGGAAATGAGTCAATGGTGTATGAAGACTAAAAGGACTGTTCCCCCAGAAAGCAGACATGGGCAGTGGGAGTCTTGCAGGAAGAAGGTGACGGAAAGGAACTAAATTTTCCCTTCTAAATTTCAAACCTCCAGTTTAGTCATTTGAATGGATTTGACTTGAGTGAAGTCAGAGCTTTTTTCTTCCGCCCCACCTCATAATTTGGATGTGAAGCACCAGTACCTAGTTTTAGATGCTATTTTCTTAATTAAAATGTAGTAGTGCTGTTGCCAAAAGCAGCAACTGCAAAGAAAGAACTCTCTAAACCAGATGATAGTTTAGAAAGCCAGCATTGATTTATTAGCAAAGTTGGCCAAGTTTGGATGCTAGGTGAAACTAGCATACCGGATTGAAAAACTGCAACATTTTTATTTTGTAATTTATTAGTATAAACATGCCTAACTTGCCACTAATTCTACAATTACAAGTTAGTGATAATGGTAACATTTATTGTTGGATCAGTATATTAAAATTAGCTTCACCTCTCATGTAAATTAGCATGCATGCTCCTTGCGGGTGTGGGTAGATGAAGTTTTGGTGCTATGAATTGAGTTTGTGGTCGCCATCTCCCACCACTGCATTTAATTTTGGCTCACTTTTAGTCTTTCAGAAACAATTTTTGATGTTTTGGTACCCTCTAATCTCCATAACAAGGGTTTTGACTACAAAAGCCCCACTTAGGTCTGATTCCACATGCCCCCCACCCAAGGACAAACAACTCGTTAAAACTCTCTAAACACTACTTGCTATCCAGATGCACACCATCTTACTATCTTTTCTACTAACCGGCTGGAAAATTTCTTCATCACCTCTTCCCATCCTTGAAGCAGTATTCTTTGAAAGACTGATTTACCACACTTAAGGCAGTAGAAATTATTCTTCCACCATTACGGTAAAAGCAGTGTTTTCCTGAGTAAAATACACAAGTTATGTTTAAGAGCTGGAATTGGCAAGGTAAAAGTTAAGGCACCTGGCCCTGTGCTATCACTGATCCCCTTCCTTCCCTGCCGCTCACTCTCCTTCTGGAGTCTTATGCTCTGAGTTCCCCTGCTTGCTTCTGAAAGTCTATGTTGTATGTAAATTCGAATCAAATGAATACATCACCTTTCTTTTTCTGATCTTCTCATTCTGTGGTTAATTGCTTCTTAATATGACATGACAATTTGTTGCATCCATGAGCATCTTTAAGACGAATTGAAATAACCTTTAAATAAAGGAATAAAGAACAATTTACAAACCTAGCAATCAACATAAATACATTTTAAATGCCCTGTTTATTTCTTTGGAGTCAAGCAATCTAATTGGGTTTGATTTCCTAATAGAGGCATATACCAGGATTGTTATACCCTTTACATATGCTGCAGTTAGTTTGGGCTAAAATTCAAATTCAAGCTCAGATTGACAGAAATCAAGAAGGAAAAAGTCGGGGAAGGGCAGGGAGCAGGAGTGTATTTAAAATTTTTTTTTAACAGCATGGTCTCTGTCGAAATCAAAGAGTCTGAGGGAGAAGGAGCTATTCTAATGGTATTGCCCTGCTTAGTTTTTGTTCTGTAGCCAAGGAAACTGTCAGGTTGCAAGGCTTATTTAAGTAGAGTTATCCTACTCAGGATTTGACTAAACCATTTTTGGTGCAGGGTGTATCTAGGTTTCAACAGACAATACTAATCCTGAGGTCCCAGCTGTTCCCAGGAGTATTTCCCAAGAATGTTATTTTTAAGCTGAAGTTTTACACTGGCACATGTGTTTAGTAATTTTCTTCCTTAGTTTATTTTGTACTTACATGCACGCTTCTTTAAAATATTACCGGCAGTGCACTACACAATATGCATTTTTCAGAAATTGTCATAAAGTACAATAAAACTCTTAACACTGGTAGTTTTGCCCAGATTTCTGTTGTTTATATATAAATATAATATATATAT
>NW_009701330.1:0-434 GCF_000703405.1 Apaloderma vittatum
CAGCCCTTGGTCCGAGCCCGAGGAGCACCAGGCAGGCGAGCCCACGGCACGCACCCGCCAGGATGGGCACAGCCGGCCCTCCCGCGAGACGCGGCGCTCGCTGCCCCCCAGAAAAAGAAACGCATCCAGGGCTGGAGCAAAACCATCTTCCCGTCCCAACCAAACCCTGTTCCCATCTCAACTATCCCTGCTCCCGTCCCAACGAAACCCTGTTCCCGTCCCAACGAAACCCTGTTCCCGTCCCAACGAAACCCTGTTCCCGTCCCAACGAAACCCTGTTCCCGTCCCAACTAAACCCTGTTCCCGTCCCAACTAAATCCTGTTCCTGTCTCAACTAAACCCTGTTCCCGTCTCAACTAAACCCTGTTCCCGTCTCAGCTAAACCCCATTCCCGTCTCAGCTAAACCCCGTTCCCATCTCAACTAAACCCTGTT
>NW_009701330.1:646-924 GCF_000703405.1 Apaloderma vittatum
TCAACTAAACCCTGTTCCCACCCCAACTAAACGCTGTTCCTGTCTCAACTAAACCATGTTCCCGTCTCAACTAAACCCCGTTCCCGTCTCAGCTAAACCCTGCTCCCGTTGCAGCCCATGCGGAGGTGCCGTGGGCTCGGGAGGAGGCGTGGGGGGTGCTGGCCCCCCAGCACTCGTGGCAGTCGTCTCCAGCCCGCGTCGGGGAGGTCAGGGGCCAACAGAACCACACTCGGTGCTCGCCCGGCTCTTCCCCACCCTGCTCCTGCCCCTCGTGCTCC
>NW_009701331.1:0-246 GCF_000703405.1 Apaloderma vittatum
GAGGATGAATCGCGCGGAGGAATTGGGGGAGGTCCCTTTCCTGGGATTGTGGAATCGCGGAACCGCAGAATCGCAGAGTCTCAGAATCCCAGAATCTCACAGTCCCAGAGTCCCACAATCCCAGAATCTCAGAATCACAATCCCAGAATCTCACAATTCCTGAGTCCCAAAATCTCAGATTTCCAGAGTCCCACAATCCCAGAGTCCCAGAATCATAATCCCAGAATCTCCCAGACTCCCAGAATT
>NW_009701332.1:0-334 GCF_000703405.1 Apaloderma vittatum
TTGGCACCCCCCACAATGCCAGGGGGTCTGCTACGGTGTCTCAGGGCCATGACAGAGGGGCAGCAGCCTGGTGTTTGCACTCCTGCAGCCCTGAATTTGCACCCCAGGGTTTGCACCTCGAGCACCCCAATGTCTGAACCCCATGCAGGCCCCCATTTTCACCCCATGCACACCTGCGTTTGCACCCCACGCAGCCCAGTGTTTGCACCCTGTGCAGCCCCGCGACAGCTCAGCCCCATCCTGATCCTCAACAGTGGAGCACGGGGACCCCCCTGTCCCTTTCCAGCACGGACTGAGGTCACCAGTTTAGCCCCAGCAACGGGAAGGGACCAGC
>NW_009701332.1:349-5121 GCF_000703405.1 Apaloderma vittatum
TCACGCCTCCCATCGCTGCCTCCCCAAAAGCCAACAGCACCCATGTCACCCCCCCCAGGCAGGTCATGAGCCCCATGGACACCCAGAAAGCACCCAGGCAAAGGGATGTGACCTCAGGAACAGCGTCATGGCATGGAGCCAGGGTCAGGCAGGTGTCCTGGCACCCAGGACAAGGTGCAGCGACCCGGTGGCAGCACGTCCCGGGCATGGGCAGGGAAGGTTTTGTTGCTGCCGTCAGTCATTATTATCGCCGGATTTTGAGCCGGATAACGAAGGGGCCTGGCTGAGCGAGCGATGCCGGCGATGAATAAGTGATGGAGCCCTCGGAGGGTCTCTATGGAGACAGCTCGGAGCGCGCCGGGGGGCTGCCGGCAGCCCCCGCAGCCCATAGCCACGGCCGGGGAGCCAAGGGCTAATTAAGGGGGACGAGCGTGATGGCAGAGCCCTCCCTGCTCCCCGGCAGCTGGTTTCCCTTCTCCAGAAGGCTGCTGAGCCCCCCGTGGTGTTTCCATGGCTGTTTACTCCAATTCCATCCTTCTCCCCCCTCCATCGGCAGTTTCCTCCCATTCTTCGATTGATTTCCCTGCGTGGCGCCAGCTTGGCCAGTCCCTGAGCACGGTGGCCACCAGCATCTCCAGCTTGGCTTGCAAAGGGCTTTCACAGCCTGGGTGGCTGAGCCCCGCTGTCACACACAGCCCTGTCCTGCAGCATGCTCCATGGGACAGATGACCTGCGTGGGGACAGCGTGCATCCAGGGGGACAGCACAAGCCTGGAGGGACAGTACGGGTCTGGAGGGAAGGCGTGGGTCTGGAGGAACGCGCATCTGGAGGACCATGCATCTGGAGGACAGCATGCATCTGGAAGGCCACCACACAGCTTGGGGACAGCGTGTCTTAAGGGACAGCGTGTGCCTTCAGGGACAGCACGTGTTCTTGAGAGACAGCAGGTGCCCGAAAGGACAGCATGTGCCCAGAGGGACAGCACGCGTGTTAAGGGACAGCACGTGGCTGGAGGGACGATAGTTGCCTGAGGGGACAGCGTGTGTCTGGATGGACAGCGTGAATTTTGGGCACCTGGGGGCTCTGGCACACCTCGGACATGCAGCCCTCCAGCTCCTGGCCCTGCTCCTGGCCACCCCCAGCTCCACAAGCCCCCATTTTTCAGCCACACACAACAGACTGTGACTCTGGAGAGCAAAACTTAGAGCCTGACCTGCCTCCAGCCTCCCTGTGCCTCAGTTTCCCCCTGAGAAAACAGCCCTGAAGCCCCTCCCCCCAAGCCATCACACCATCAGGGTGCAAACTGACCCAGTCTATCGTGAGCCTCATTTAGCTGCTTCATTTTGGTTTGCTTTGTGGTGGTTTTTTTTTTCCTCCTTTTATCATCATAATTTTCTCTTCTGATACATTCTAGGCGAAAAAATAAATGAAGCATCTGAGCCAGGCGGGCAATGTTCTTCCATAAGTACTTACCCAAATCGTTAAATCGTTAATGATCGTGCCACGCCGGCTACTCCAGGTGGCCAAACAGCAATAAGGAAGACCCCAGACCGGCCCAGGCATACGGAGGATGTGAATTTATTGCCGGATTAAATAAAAGAACCGTAGGTGATATCCATTAGCGATGGGCTGTGTCGCTCTGTGCTGGCCCTGCTTCCAAGTGACAAGAGATGGAGGTGTCACCACCAGCACCGGGGCTCAGGTCGAGGGATGGAGAAGCAGGGCTGAAGCTTTGGAGATTCCTGAGAAATGTGGTGCGCAGGGAACAGTGCCCACACCCCCAAGCCCACAGGCTCATCCCATGGGCTCCTCAAAAGAAGACCTGAAGAGCAGCGCCCTGTCCCCAGGGATGCTCTGAGCCCTGACTCTCGGGATGCTTTGAGCCCCAATTCCAGGGATGCTCTGAGCCCTGACTCTCGGGACGCTTTGAGCCCCAATTCCAGGGATGCTCTGAGCTCCAACCCCAGGGATGCTCTGAGCCCTGACCTGAGGCTGCTCTGAGCCCCAATTCCAAGGATGCCCTGAACCCCAACCCCAGGGATGCTCTAATCCCCGAACCTCGAGATGCTCTGAGCCCTGACCCAGGGATACTCTAAGTCCCTATCCTAGGGATGCTCTGAGTCTCGACCTGGCAATGTCCTGAGCCCCAATCCCAGGGATGCTCTGAGCCCTGACCCCTGGGATGCCCTGAGCCCTGACCCCAGGGATGCTCTGAGCCCTGACTCTCGGGATGCTTTGAGCCCCAATTCCAGGGATGCTCTGAGCCCCAATCCCAAGGATGCCTTGAACCCCAACTCTAGGGATGCTCTAATCCCCGAACCTAGAGATGCTCTGAGCCCTGACCTGGGGATACTCTAAGTCCCTATCCTAGGGATGCTCTGAGTCTCGACCTGGCAATGTCCTGAGCCCCAATCCCAGGGATGTCCTGAGCCCCAATCCCAGGGATGTCCTGAGCCCTGAGCCCAGGGATGCTCTGAGCCCTGAGCCCAGGGATGCTCAGCACCCCACTGAAGCCACCCCAGCCTGAGTGCATGTGGGTGGCACAGCTCTCCGTGCCCATGCCCCTGCCCACCCCGACCTGCTCACCCCCTCCTAGCATGGCCAGGAGAGCAGATGCGGTTGAATTACAGACATCTGCTTCAAAAGGGCACCCAACTCCACCCTCCCCTCGCTCCAGCGACACAAGCACACACGTCTCAGTCTGTTTCCCCAGCACGTTCTCTCCCCCCAACACATTCCCTCGTATGCCTGGGGAGGGACAGCTCTGTCCCCAAGGGCACCACACACGCCCAGGTGCTTATATCCCGCTGTGATGATGCTCTGAAACACGCCGTGCCTCAGTTTCTTCTTTTACTCCCAACAAGACGCATCTGCTAGAAAGTGGGGAAAAAAGGGGAGCCCAGCTCTTCCCTAGAGCCTTCAGGTGCTTCCCACCCTCCTCCAGGTGGAAATCTCCTCCTCGGAGGCAAAGCAGGCTACAAGGATGCTCCCCTCTGGGGCAGCTGGGACGCGGGCACCTGCCTGCTCCAATTGTCTCTCGTTATCTCTCTTTTGTTAACGACGCATTCGCTCACCAATTTAACCTGGAATAAAATGGGCTCGCTCACTTGTTCTCCTCCAATTAATTTGTTTGTCGCTTCTCTTGCCAAATTAATTCATCGGGCTCTTTTGGCAGGGAGAAAACAGCAGCGCCGGGGGAAAGGATCGGGGTTAATAATGACCGGGAGCAGGAGGCTCATCCCGGGATGGGGATGGGAACAGCATCCCCCTGGACCACCCGTGAGCATCCCACTGAGGGAACAGGTCACGGGGACCAAATCCACAGGGAACGAAATGTGGCACCTCCAGGGGTGTCACCTCGGTCCCGGGGGGGTGGGGAGGGGCGGGGGGGCAGGCTGCACCCCGTGAGGTTTAACACTGGGTACGGCACGGGGCGTTCGAGCTAAAAATACGCGGTGACTTCTTCTGTATTTGCTCTAATGAGTCATTCTCTTTAAGTAATTTATTGCTCGTTACATAATCACTTTCATTTTCAGCTGGAGAAAAATGGAATTATTTTTTCCCTTTTTTTTTCTTTTTTTTTCTTTTTCCTTTTTTTTTTTTTTTTAAAAAAAATAAATCCCAAATATGTGACTCATACTTAATGAAAAGGGCATTTAAGCAAACCCTGCAGGCGTGAGAGCATCAGCCATTTTCCCAACTCTTCCCTGCATTTTTTCCGACCACGAAGGGGCCGGGATGCTGCCACCTCCTTTCACATCCTTCAGCCAAAGTCTTTTGAGGAGCTGAGGTGATGTTAAAGTGGGGGGGCTGTGGGTGCAGGGGGGGATTCAGGGTGTCTGGGAGCAGGGTATATGGAAAATCACAAGGGGAACAGTACCCCAGAGCTGGCTTGGTGGGGCTGGTGGCAACTGGGATGCTCTGGGATGGAAGTGAAGGGAGAATTTGGGTGTCGAGGGCAAGCGTGGGGCTCCAGCTGTGTCCCAGCAAACCCAGTACTGCGTCCTAGCAAACCCAGTGCTGTGCCCCAGCAAACTCAGCGTCACCTCCCAGCTATGTCCCAGCAATCCCAGTGCTGCATCCAAGCACGCCCAGTACTGTGTCCCAGCAAGCCCAACACGGTGCCCCAGCAATTCCAGTGCCACACCCCAACAAACTCAGTGTTGTTCCCCACCAAGACCTATGCCATGTCCCAGCAAGCCCAGTATGGTTCCCCAGAAATCCCAGTGCTGTGTCCCAGCAAGCTCAGTGCCACGTCCCAGCAAACCCAGAGCTGCGTCCCAAAAATCCCAGTGCTGTGTTCCCAGCAAGCCCAGTACAGTGCCCAAGTAAGATCAGTGCTGGACCCCAGAAAACCCAGTGCCATGTCCTGACAAGACCAGTCCAAGTCCTAGCAATCCCAGTATGGGGCCGCAGAAAACCTAGAGCTGCACCCCAGCAAGCCCAGTGCTGTGTCCTAACAAGTCAAAAGCAGCCCAGCAACCCTCAGCACTGAGGAAAGGGGAATTGGGGGGCTCCAGCTCAGGCCTCGGCTGGGATTGGGGGGGATCTACCCCCTCACCCACTGCTACTGGCAGCTGCCTGCTCCCCCGTCACCAAGGCGAGGTGGGGGGGGAGAAAAGCCTTGGCTTTGGAGCTGCAGACTAGGAATTAACTATGGCAAATGTTTTATTTGTGTAGAAACGCAATTATGCTAATTAAAGCATATCTGTAATTACAGCACTTAGTGGCCCGTAAGTGCACAAGTGACTCGGGTGACTTTGGAGGAGCTG
>NW_009701333.1:0-528 GCF_000703405.1 Apaloderma vittatum
CCCCCCCAAACTTGGAGATCACCCCCAAACTTGGCGATCTCCCCCAAACTTAACCTGAGTGCTCCTCAAGGATGGGGATGCTTGAGGAGCTCCAAGCGTTGAGTCCAAATTTCGAGGTTCTACCACAATGGTTCAAACTGGGGATGGATTTTGGGGTACAAGGGAGGTTCCCCAGACTTGTGAGGGCCCCCTCAAACTTAGAGATCCCCCCCAAACTTGGAGATCACCCTGAAACTTGGAGGTCGCCCCCAAAATCAGCCTGGGTGCTCCTCAAGGATGAGGATGCTTGAGGATCTCCAAGTGTTGAGTCCAAATTTTGAGGTTCCACCAAAACGGTTCAAACCGGGGATGGATTTTGGGGTACGAGGGGGTTCCCCAAACCTGTAGGGCCCCCTTCAAACTTAGAGATCCCCCCCCAACTTGGAGATCCCCCCCAAACTCAACCCAAGTGCTCCTGAGGGATGAGGATCCTTGAGGAGCTCCAAGCGTTGAGCTGGAATTTTGAGGTTCCACCAAAACGGTTCAAAC
>NW_009701334.1:0-273 GCF_000703405.1 Apaloderma vittatum
TTCTGGCTTTGCCGTTGTTGGTAACGAGCTAATTCCCGTGCCCTGGAAAACCCTCCTCCGGCCAGCTCTTTGCTTTCCAGCCACCTCGGAGGGGAAAGGAAAAAAAAAATAAAAATTGGAGAGGAAAAGCAAGCTAGAGAGGAGAGAGCGTGGAAGTGTCAGGCTGTGAGATTTAAAGCAATTAAGGGAAATTATGCTCGAGGCTCTGGCAAGCAGCGAAGTCGCCGGCGGCAGCTGCCGGGGCGTTGGGAGATGCTGGTGGGCCAGGTCGGG
>NW_009701334.1:478-1134 GCF_000703405.1 Apaloderma vittatum
GCGTCCCCGGCATCCCTCTGGTCACTGATGCTCCTGTCCCCCGCATCCCTCTGGTCACAGAGCTTCTTGTCCCCTGCGTCCCTCCGGTCAGTGATGCTCCTGTCCCCTGTGTCCTTCTTGTCACAGGTCTTCTTGTCTCTTGCATCCCTCAGGTCACGGGGCTGTGCACTGGGGCTGTGAGGGGAGACCCGGTCACGGTGACAACCTGACATCAAGTGTAGCTGAGAACAGGGGGATCTGAGGAGGGGACCCCATTGGGTCCACATGGAAACCGTGCTCAGGCCAGCCTTGCCTTGAGATAAGGGGGTGCAGTTGTCACCCTACAGCTGGTGCCAGCGTCCCTCGGGGACAGCAGCATCCTTTGGGGACAGCGGCCCCCCTCGGGGACACAGAGCAGCCCCAGAGGTCGACTGCCTGCTCCAGAGGGTGGCACCTGAACGCACGCAACCTTTTTGGGTTCCCCCCCTCTCCCTATGGGTGTCCCCAAATTTCTAGGTGCTTGAGGGACCCTGGGGCTCCCCGGTGAGGCGAGACGGGGTGCGGGGTGCCTCGGCGTGCCGGTAGGAGGCCGGGACGGGGCGAGATGGCGACGGGTGCTGCTGACTCAGGACCTTCCCAAATGGTTCCTATTTTTACGACGGGGCCGGTAATATTTA
>NW_009701335.1:0-4459 GCF_000703405.1 Apaloderma vittatum
CACTACGTGCCACATCCAGCCTCTCCTTAAATACTTTCAGGGACTGTGACTCCACCACTTTCCTGGGCAGTGCATTCCAGTGCCTGATAGCCTTCTCCATGAGGAAGTGTTTCCTGATATCTGAAAGATAGAAATGAGCAAGCGTTCCCCATGAAAACTGAGACACAAAATGCCACAAGTAGCTCAGTCTTTTTCTTGTAGCTTCTTGTTAGGTTCCCTGTCCCACTGACAAATTGGCCCCATGATCCTTACCCTTCCTTTTGGTACCAGTGTATTCATAGATATCTTCCTCGTGCCCTTCACCTTGAACACTCCAGGATTTTATGTACCCTGTAAAGGGGATTATTGCACAGATTCAGTTCCAATCTCTGTGCCCCAGCATCTGAAGAAACCTTTCCCTTTCCATCCAGTTTGCAGCAGCCTGACATTGTGACTGGGAGAACTAGATGCTACTTTTTATGACTTCCGACGGCAAGAAAGGTCATCTGGCACAGGCTTGTCTTGATGATCCAAACTAAATGCAGAGCACAGTAAGAGAGAGACTGTATTGGCAAGTCATCCAATAGTCCTTGACAATGACATTTTGATTAAATGCTAGAGCACATTGAGAAGTAAACCTTTTTGTGAAGGAATCAATCAATCAAAAAGAAGGATCGGGCTTTCTACTTTTTCTTCTTATATTTCCCTATCAATCTAGGGACTTCTAAAAGATATTTTTGACATAGAAAATGTTATTATCATATTCGGCACTTTTCATTAGTTTCAAGCAGAACTTCCCTGTAAATCCATCTCATCAGTCTGATTCAAGCAGTCGTGTGTCTCTTAATGTCAAAGCATCCTTATTAAAAATTGCTTTTAGGCAGAGTAAATGCTGCAAATTTATTTTTAGCTTCCTTTATCATCAATTTTGTCTAAAAGGTAATGAACCAGAAATATTTATATGAAGTAACATACTATAAAACATAAGCTAGATTTTCCATGTTATATTTACCAATCCCACATGCCTTAGCTCATATATGATAATCCATAGAGCCAGGAGGTAGTGATCCCAATGCTCTTCAAATAGTAAGCCTTAATTCAGCCTTAAATCAACTCTGTCTTTTTTGTCATGCTTTAAGTGTTATGTCATTGGAAATCCATGCAAATTTTGTGTTCCTAAGGCTAGATTTCTGCAAGGGTTAATTAGTCCTGGTCCAGCACTTTATACAATAGCACAGCAGGAAACAGGAATTTCAAGTAGCATTACATCATTAAACATAGTGCATCAAAAGACTTTTTTCCCTCTGCCCTGAAGTGGCACTAATATTAAATTAGATGTCACTGCAACATCATAAAAGCCTGTTCTGCTGCTAAATTTCAAGCAGATATTTAGTATTTTAGAGTATTTAATGTAATTAGCAGATATGAACTGTCAAAACGCTACTGCAATGATTGATCTGGACACTCTGGGGCCATTGGTTACAAAGCCCAACTTTCAACTGGAAATACAAAATGTGAATACAACGGCTCTAATAGCTCTCTCTGGTGCACATCACAAATTCATATTACATTCAAATTATTTGTATTAAAGCACATTCTGCATATGGAGGTTTTTTCCAGATGTGTGTGGAGAAAAATTTACTACAAAAAAACCCAGCATGATAATGTCCCATATATGGAGACCAGCTTTCAAATGCAGTACATGCAAGGAACTAGGCAAACTCAAGTACCATTTGTTTTGGGGACAAACATAGAGATCCTGGAGTTTTATGTTCAGTCTCATTCTCCAGTTATTTTTCAAAACGATACACTTGCTTGTGAACAACTTAGGCCATTGTTTTGACTTTTCCTATGCAAAAAAAAAAAAAAAGCATGAATCACACTGAAACCTATGAAACAAAAATGGTGTTACTTGAAAGAATTTGACATGCTACTGATGCATTTAGTTCTGTGTGTGCCCTATTTGAGCCCAGAGGCCCAGGGCTTTGTTACAAGTCTTTCTTTCCTCCGATGCCCTTTTCAGCCTGACAGATTCTCCCTCATGCGTTCATTCTCTTGGAACTACAAAGGGATTTTACAGTAAATTTGAATATGACTCTCTCAGCTAAATGTAATAAAAAATTGCATCAGAAATAGTGAGATCTTCTTCATAGTTTGTTAAATAGCATTTGAAGATGCAGAAATAACCAAAGAACATAAATGCAACTCATGATCCATTCTGCCTGTCTTTAGTTCAGTATGCAGCAAACTGAGGGGAGATGGATTTTTTTGTGGTTGTTGTTCTTATTAAATAATACATTCATGTTACTCAGATTCCTTCCAGGAGGGCTACATCTAATGGAAAGATTGGTTAAATGTGTCATAATTTCTATTCATGACATATGAATAAAAACCAGAAAAAGCATCTCTACAGCCATATTGTTAAATGCATGGTATGGGAACCTCCTAGATGTCACACACCATACACATGTGATTACTTGCATATACTGAATAATCTCCAGAGCAGTAAGAATCTCAGTTAGCATAACTAGTTCTACATGGCTCACTGAAAATGAAACCCAGGTAAGCAGATTTTCTACCTCTGTTTTTTTTTCATTGATCTCTCCATATTTGCTGACACTACAAATCATGCTACCTTAGAGAGGAGATCCAAGTAAAAGGTCAAATTATACTGGCTGTGAAGATGAATTTGTTATGACCTGCTGTAAGATAAATGGTCAAACAAATGACACATTTCTGCTTCGTAGAGTAATGAAACTCTGGTTCTGAAACTGGCCGCTATTCTTGTCACATTCATAAATACAGGCACCTTGGAGTCTCTATGAACTACTGACACCCTCCTCTGGGATATAAGCAGATGTCTACAAAACCAGATCTCTCAGAAGATGGTTAAGTAGACTCAGAATTCCTCAGTGACTATGCCAGCAATATCTACTGTACTCCTGCTCTAATCCTGCCACTGACGTTTCTATCATGAGAGAGGATGAGAAAGAAAACATCTAACTACCGTGAGATCAGTGATAAACTCACAAGTGTTAGAAACAAATAGAATAAAATGGGAGTATTTTGTCTCTTTTTTTTTTCTAGATGATATTTCATAGAATCATAGAATCTTTTTTAAGATCAAGTCCAACTGTTAACCTAGCAATGCCAAGGCCACTGATAAACCATGTCCATAAGCGCCTCATCTACATGTCTTTCAATATCTTCAGATATAGTGACTCCAGGAGGTGTTACCAGAGGTCGTGACTCAACCATTTCCCTGGGCAGCCTGTTCCAATGATTAATAACCCTTCATGTGAAGACATTTTTCTTAATATGCAATCTAAACCTCATCTGTCACAACCTGGGGCCATTCCTTCTTGTCCTATCACTTGTTTACTTGGGAGAAGAGACCAACACCTGCCTTGCTGCAACCATCTTTCAGGTAGTTGTAGAGAATGATAAGGTCTCCCCTGAGCCTGCTTTTCTCCAGGCTAAACAACTCCGGTTCCCTCAGCTGCTCCTCATAAGATGCTCTAGAGTCTGCATTTCTCCTTATAATCAGAGATCAGCTACAAGGGCATAAAAGTTATATTACGTACTTCATCCAAAAGACTGGATTTTTGAGCATCCATTAGCACAACGTTCTTTTAGATTTGCCTGATTCCTGTGCTGTCATGTTAATTTATTTTTGCTAGTGGATTAAGCCATACTTCGGGCCTATTAAGTCACCAAAGCACACATGGCTACGTGGGTAGATTTCCTGGTGGCACCTCCTAGTTACCACAGGGCCACATTTGTAAGCTGCTTGATGCAGAGAGTAGATTCATCCACATGCCTTCATTTTAACAGGCTCTTAGTGTACTGCATATGAAATATCAGTTATGGTCTTCCTCCACAGATGAGTGGGAACTCCAGGGGAATAGAAAACTCTAGAATAATTTCATATAAATCTGTAATAAACAAAGAGTAGGAGGATCACATCTATTCCTTTCTTTCATCCTGATTTTCAGTTTTTGAACTCACAGACACATATTCATCTTTAATCTTAGACTGAAGGTATTTCACAGGCTAAATGATATATTAGTTTCATGAAGCGGAATGAGTTTCTTCTTTAATTAAAGTACTGTTTACCATGATCAAGAAAAAGAGCTGAACTCATAATTACCAAAATGTCTACTTAGACGCTCATAGGTTTCCTTGTTTCTGAGACACAGGCACAGTTTGCTATAAGACATATTTTCCTGCCCTTTCCTATTAGTACTATAAAGATCCTTTCTAGAGGAGGATGGCACTCACACCTTCAGGGTGAGAAATTCTCTGTGCAAGCCTCTCTGAAGCCTAAAAGGTGACTCCTAAGTGCTCAACCTTGAAGCCAGCTTGTTCCAGTATCACAAGACTTAAAAATCATCCCCTTGGTCACAGCATGGCCTCTGTCACCACACACCTGCCTGAAGGTACGTCAGTATAGAATCACAGAATCATAGAATTATGGAAT
>NW_009701336.1:0-484 GCF_000703405.1 Apaloderma vittatum
GACACTTCCAAGGATGGGGCATCCACAGCCTGCTGTGCACTTCTTCCAGTCCCTCACCATCCTCAGAGATGGTTTTTGCAGGGCAAGGTTTTTCTGTTGTTGGTGTGATGACTGCCAGGGCAGGAGGAGGCTGCTTTAGCTCTTCAAAAAGGAGGGGAGGCAAAAAAAACCTGCTCAGAGGAAGGGGAAGGTGCAAAGCCTGGGTTTTCTTGCTGCTCTTCCTCCGGGACGGCCATGCGCTGCCTTCCTGTGCCTGGCTCTGAGGTGGGGCTGTGCTCGCTGCTGCAACGTGTCCCGCCCCAGGGAGCCAAGAGGAGAGCCCGGATCTCTCCCCTCTTTGGAAAAGAAGCTCTAATTCCCTGGCGGTAGAAGTGCTGGGTGCGGAGCGGGGGGGTTGTGGGAGTAGTCCTGGTGCTGCCCTGCCCTGAAATGCAATTCTTGGGCTCCTCACTTAGGACAGGTTTAGTTTTCCTTTCTCTTTTCT
>NW_009701337.1:0-542 GCF_000703405.1 Apaloderma vittatum
TGGTGTCACAACAGGTTGTGCTGAGACGGTGGGGACCGAGGCGAGAGCACTGGGGTCCCTTGGGTTATGCCATGGCCACGGACCCTAATGGGACAGAGTGGGATGGAATGTACGAGATGTGATGAGGTGGGATGGCGTGAATGGTACAGGATGCATAGTATAGATAATATGGGATGGAGCAACATGGATGGGATGGGGTGGGATATGGTCGAACAGAATGAGTGGGCGGGACGGGACGGGAGCAGGGTATTAGCAGTGCTGAGTGTGGGCTCAGTGTCACAGGTGTCTGCCCCCTGAGGGTAAAAAGTGCCACAAAAGCATGCGCAGATGCAGGGTCCTGTCTCCATGCCATGAACCAGGCAGCTTCTCTTCTCCTCCTTCCCCAGCTGTGGGGCCAAAGACCCCACTTGCTCTTCCACATGCAGGGGTTTTCTGTGCCCCAAGGCACAGGCTGAAGGGCAAGAAAGTAGCAAGAACTCAGCCACCATGGTTCCCCTAACTCTGCCCGCAGCCTGGGATGGCCAGCATGGCCCCAGGGGGGC
>NW_009701338.1:0-5999 GCF_000703405.1 Apaloderma vittatum
GCACACGGGGTTGTTCTTTCCCAGGTGCAAAGATCCCTATGGATTTCCTCCTCCACCATGGCAAAAGGCATTTGACCTTGGATCCAGGCAGCTTTGCTATGTCTACATGCCCACAGGTCACCAGAAGAGCATCCTCAGATCACTACGTGGGTGGCAGGAAACTGCTGCTACACCAGCCACCCCTCCCTTCACCAGGTCTGACAACAAAGACTCTGTTATTCAGGCTTGGTCTTTAACCAACTCAGCTCTCCCTTGCACACTCCCAGCACTAGTTTCCCTCCCTAAGAGGCAAACTCCACCATGAAAATGAGTCTCCCCTAAACTGTACATCCCTCTCATCAGAGCTTGCAGCCCGTCAAGGTAAAGCCACAAGTTGCTGTAGTTTCCCAGGTTAAGCTGCTCCCCACAAGGTACTCAGGCAAGCATTGAGAGGTCCAGGGGGGGAAAGAAAAAAAAAAATAAAAAAATCACTGTCCAAGATGGAGAAGTGCTGCTTTCCACCATAAAACAGACAGTTCCTGAGGAGATGGAGTTTGCCTCCTCCAGAGGGATGGATGAGTTTATCCCTACAGGCTGGGTTAGGAGCAGAGCTGCAGCAGGACGAAAGCCAAGGAGGCAGCAAAGCCTCCTCAAGTATGTAATTATGGTCATTTAAAGCTAATGTGGGGTTTTCCAGACACAGGATCCCTTATGATAGTCTAAGGATATGGGGATCTGATTGTGGGAGAAGCAGTGGACAGACACCTGCTGAGAGACATCTCGGCTCCTCCAATCAGCTCTAGAGCCAACTCCCTGTCAAGGTCCCTTCCACAATGCTTCAGCCAGCTCTGATGAACCCCTCAAGCCAAGCTACTCACTTGCCATCGTCGTCTCCCAGCCCGAGTTCAAAGATCCGTTGGGCTCCAAGCTCCTCCAGTCTCTTGTCCACATACTTGCCCATGGCATTGAAGTGCTCGTAGGTCTTGTTCCCCAGCCCAAAGACCTGCAAGGGAACACTGATGAGTGTGGGGAAGCAGAGGCTGGACTTTTGCCATCCAGTTGGCATCCTCTGGCCAGTATCACTCAGCAAAGGATGCTGTAGAAAGACAGTAAGACCTCTCCCAGCTTCCCACCAGCTCTTTGTGGGCCCTGAGTGAGAATGAGCTGCTGGAGTACATCCAGTCGGCGGGCACCGTGGTCCTTCCCTGAGCCAGGCCTCAGGCTGCACTACGGGAGCTGCTGCACCGTCTGCTTGAGGGACCCGGAGCTGCCTGGAGACCAGCTGCTGCCCCTCGCTTCCTGCAAACTGCCCAGCCCACGTCTGTTCCCTGCTTTATACAGAGCAGCTCAACAGCTCCAGCAGCGGATTTTCTCCTTGTTTGTAATTGTTACGCTGCCTAAGGAATCTGGCTGGGGTTTAGGTGAGTTGGCTGTATCTCAGCCAATTACTCAGCCCAGCAAAGGGTGAGAGCTACACACTGCTCCAGGTGATTTAGTTTGCAGAAGAAGATCTGGCCCGGGGCTGCTCAGTTAGCTTCCGAACAGCAGCAGCCACCCATAACTCATTTACAGATCTTGTATTCCGTGCCTGCTGGGCTCTTTGTGGTGAGACATTACCAGCAAACTCTTTTGCTTTAGGGAGCAGAAAGAGTACTCCGACATCTGCACTTAAAGCCCCCAGATAAATGTTTGCAAGCACCCATGAAATCTGGGGAGGAAGACAATAGGGTCCCTGCATCCG
Organism: Apaloderma vittatum; assembly: GCF_000703405.1. Lineage (NCBI taxonomy): Eukaryota > Metazoa > Chordata > Aves > Trogoniformes > Trogonidae > Apaloderma > Apaloderma vittatum. Next base: position 1,721 of record NW_009701338.1, read on the forward strand.
ACACCAGCGTACGAGGCACCGGCACCATGTTGCGCCTTTCTCCGAGTCGCGTGCCCGGCAGAGGGCTTTTGACTTTCCTGCCCAAACGCAACGTAAACCGGGATCGAGGCACTCACTGCAAACCGCAGACCCGACAAGTCAGCGTCAGCCTCCTGCAGCCAGTCGTAGAAGTCCTGGGCGTTGTCCGTGGGATCACCCTCGCCATAGGTGGCCATGCAGAACACGGCTAAGGACTTGTCGATCTCGGAGAGGCGGCTCAGGTCTGACTACAACCAAAGGGAAAAAAACCCTGAAGGACCTCACAACGTGGTCGCTGGGCAAGCCTGCTCCTCCAGTACAGCTACCTCCGGGGTGCAGAGCAGCACCACGTAACATCAAACAGCCGATTACCAAAGGGGTTGGGAAAGGCCAAGCTCAGCCAAAATGTCAGGGCAAGTAACCCCAAACTCCCTCGCTCCACCACGAGGCAACACTTCTGTCCCACCAGAAAAGCAATGGGATTCTCCCTATGAGACGTTGAGGGACCAGTGGTTCACTCTGGACAAGAACACAATGTCAATGCCTCTGCCTAAGACCACAGCAGGCTGAGACCAACGCTAACTAAATGCAGAGGGAACACGGGGCAGGTTTCGTGCTGCCAAAGCACAACTTGCACCCTGAACCCTCCAGGCTCCCTTCCTCTTCCAGTCATGTCGCAGGGTTCACTCTGAATCTGTTGAATGGCAAGGACCAAGCCCACCTCTGCATCTCTCAGGGTGGTATTTTCCCTCCTCAATGACACTATGAAAAGGCCAACTCTCCCTCGGCCAGGCTCTTTCTCTTGGATTTTTTTAGGGGACACTAAAAGAATGTTACCTATCCCGAGGCTGTTCACGGCTAAATTACCAAGTCATACTCCTCGGGATCTGCTGCCATGCCTCGGAGGCCGTAGCGAACAGCGTCTTTGGAGAGACGATTGGCAAACTCCTCTGCCGTACCCGTCTGGGAACCGTAGAAAACCACTATGTTTCGCCCCTGGAGAGGAAAAGAAATCCCTGTGAAATGGCGATTACTCATTTGGCAAATGCACAGTGGCCAAAGCACCTCTTGTCAGAGACAAAGGAAACGCCTGGGGTCAGGAACGCTGGACTGCAACCTAAAGGCAACCAGGAGTCTGCACTTGTTGAGGACTCCGCCCTGGGTTTGGGGCAGGAAACTCAAGGCTAAGCTGTGTTAATAATAAAAACGTGACTCTTGTCAGCCTCGGAGAGGTGACTCAGGTCAGACTAAAACCCAAAGCAAAGAATAAACCCTCAAGATTTATTCTCAGCCTCCAGGATGCAGCGTGATTCCTGGAGACGGGGAACTCCCTGCATGAGAAAGCAGACTCGCCGAAGCTTTGGGAAAGCGCTCAAGCACTGGAGCTCCTGCTCTGCCGCAAGCCAGCTACTTTGAAGTAAAATGGAAAATACATCCAGCCTTTGCTTCTTCCTCTGCTTCCTCTTGCATCCAAGTGCAGCAGAGTCAGAAGCTGCCAGTTCTGTGTACAATTCCCATTCCAGAGTGAGCCAGTTTGGGAACCAACACTGCAGACAAACAACTTGCCAGCCAATGACTTTAAAGTCTCTGTCATTTCCCTCCTGACTTTGATCTCATGTTACGCTTTTTTTTTTTCCACTTTAACTTTTTCTCTTAAAACAGCTCTCAGGCATAGCCTGCCCACACAGCCTTCCTCTGGATGCTCTTTGGAGCAGACACGTGTCTGTATCCAACCCAGTCCCAACAGCCAGGCAGTCTCCAGAGGAAACCAGGAAGGACACGAGATCCCCCCACTTTCTCAGCTCCCCGAGGAGCCAGAGCGAGACACTTACCGTCTTCTTCATCTTCTCAATGAAGCTGCTGTCCCTCCCCGGAGCTGCTCTGAAAGACAGAAGGAACCTCCTTTCAGCTGAGCACGTTCATTCCTTAAGGTCAGGAAAAACCAAGTGAGGAAAAAGTGGCCCCCAGATCTCTGGAAGGCTGCCCGAAGAGACGAGAGTCCCCATCGACCGCTGTCAGTGATCTTGTCCCAGGGATGTCCCCAGCTCGGCCACAGGGCTCCTCTGCACGCAGACACGGGTCAGGGACTTGGCGAGTGGAGGGGAAAGGCTGATCCCCCACCTCACCTCCACTGGTAATTGCTCCCACAGGCAAAGCCCCGGCACTCGGCCCTGGCTGCCAGGAAACCTTCACTCTATCAACTGCTTCGAGAGGTTTCACAGCTCAGCAGGTCACAAGAGCTACGACACAAGGGCAGGTCTCCAGCTCAATTCCAGGGACTGAGCGCTGGTTGGAGAGAAGGGAACGGAGAGCTCCCTGCTTCCCCCAGCGCAGCAGGCACGGGCTTGGGCCTAAGCCATACCCCCCACAGGGGACTCCTAGAGCTCAAAGTCAGACGGGACTGAAAACCAGCTGTTCTGGCCTTAAAACTTCACGCCAGCCACGAGCCCCAGAGCTGGAGTCCCCGCGGAGCGGGCAGACACCGCTGATCAGGCGGAAGGAGCCTCCGGCGAGGCAGCCGCTGCCCGTCGAGGTCCCGCAGGGCTCATTCCCACACGGACCTCTCCTCTCCAGTGCAGATCTCCGGCACAGAGAGCACTCACGTTATCGTGTGCCGCTGGCTTTCTCTCACTCAGAAAAGAACAAACCGCAGCAGCGTCAGAAACATTGAGGCAGAGACTCACAGCTGCCCTGGTAAGCAGGGAGCAAGAAGAGCTTTGCTATCCTAAGTGCACCCATGGGTTTTCAGTGCCACAGGGTGAAAGCAACCCATCCCTGGGGACCCTGGTGGCCTTGCAGGCAAAGGTGGCTCTGGCTACAGCCCCATTAGGGGCTGGGGCCTTTTCAAGGCAGGACAAGTGTGAGGAGCGCACTTTCCATCAGCAGCAGCAGCGAGGAAGAACGTGGGACCCATTCTTGTTGCTCTTTCACAATGGAAGAATGCAAGGCTGGGTCTCCTGTGGGAAGAGAGAAGCCTCCAGGCAAAGAAACAAATGGCTTTGGCTCCGGCTCATGTGAGAATGTGCAGAGCTCACTAACAATTTCCCAAACTCTGCAGCCCAGAGGGAGGGATCTCTGCGGATGTGCTGAGACATTTGCAGAGCGCACACACGGAGCCGTGGGGTGGGGGACGTTTGGTGAAATGTGTCTTCAAGCCCTCTCTTTCTACCCAACGGTACCAGGGAGCTCCCTCATGGAGCCTGACATGTCTGAGCACCAACAAGGGCTCACTAGCACGCACCGAAGATGAGCGAACCCTACCCAAATAAGCCACCCAAGGCAGCTGTACTCCCAGGAGAGCTGCTTCGTCAGCCCTGCTTTGTGCTCTCAGCAGCTGATGGTCTCCCTGTGTCGCCATTTGTCCCTTTCTTGGGAAAGGGGACATTGCAAATATCTCGAGAGCAGCCCCAACCCTGCTCATGCAACCGCCGGGACGAGGGCTCGGGAGAGCTGCCCCCCAGCGCGCTTGCAGGACTCGGCTCTCACTTAGGTTTTGGCTCACTTGTGTTTACTGCCCTCTGCAAATGAGATTCAATTAAAATAGCTGTTGGGTCAACTGCTAAACAAAACACTTTTAAAGGAGAGGGGGAAAAAAAGAGTTTTAGATCCTTTCAGCAAGTTCCCTTTGGAAGAGAAAAGGGAGCACACAGAGCTCGTCCGTTTTCAAAGGAGGCAAGGCTGCACAGAAGCGCTGCGGTGGAGAACGGTCTGTGGCTCAGACACAGAAGAACTAATGAGCGTGGCTTTTGAAAAAAGGCCACACAGCTCCCCGAAACAGCTTCATCAGAGTGGCCTGAAAACTTGAGCTGCAAAAACACGCAGACACCAGAGACAGAAACGACACTCCTTTTCACTTCTCAGCCACGGCAACTCAGAAGAGAGAGTAAGTTTTCAGCAAGGATTGCTCCAGCAGCTTTGATAGCTCAGGGTAGAGTTGAAGAGTTAGAAGTGACGGGTGGAGGAAAGGGGATCAAACTTCATTGTCTGAGCAAGTCTTTAGCTTGCACAGATTGCCCACCCTTTGTGAGAGCCCACGGCAGAAGCAACTCCCAGGGCTTTCTGTCACTGATTCCAGCAAAAATAAAAGAGGGAGGAAGTTCCCCACAGCTCAGCACCAATATCAATGTCTCCACCTCAGCTGAACAAGTCTTCTTCAGAAAGCTCCCATGCCCGTAGCTTTCCTCCTGAAAGCACACAGACGTCCCAAAGCGAGGGCGCAGCCTGGACGGCACAGAGGAACCGTGCGCCGACAGCCGGGTCT
>NW_009701338.1:6214-9683 GCF_000703405.1 Apaloderma vittatum
GGGGGGGGCAGCCGTGTCTGTCAGCGAGGGGACAGATCTAACTTAGCTCTGGAGCAACACGCGCGCGAGCCTTCCCATTCTGCTCCTCCTGGGCATTAAAGCCAAGCGCCAGTCTTTTGTTAAGGAGAAGGGAACCAGCACAAAAGGTCCCGGCGCGGGTCATAGCAGGAGCGGTCCCGTCCGCTCCGCTCCTCGCGGTGGGGCTGTGGAAGTTACTGAGTGGATCTGCGCGGTCCCGAGGAACTGCAACATCTGGCAGCAGTGGCAGAAAGGAATTAGGAGTGGAGAATGAAACCTCCCAGGATTCTCCGCAGCGCACGTCCCTCTCCCACCCGTGTGGAGCAGGGGGACGGGCACAAAACCCTCCCCCAGCCTCGTTACCTTGGAAACTGTTTATACCACAGCTGCTTTTATATATATTCTTTTTTCGGATAAAGAACGAGAAAAGAAAAAAAAAAAGTCGATGCTGCAGCTGAATGAAACGATTCCAGACACTGCATGAGCAACCCGACGGGTAACTATGGCAGTGCCATTACGGAGGCAGCTCAAAAGAGTTTGTTCTCTTCAGGATCCTACGAAATTAAATTAGAGATGGTCTCTTTCTAACACACACACAGGCAGTGGAGAGAGCTAATCAGGCTGAGGAGTTACAGTAATTCCTGCCACAGGAAGCCCTATAAGCACCAGGGAACGGATTTCTCTAGAGCTGCAGAATAGAGATAAGCCAATTTCTGCCCCAAACAATGTTAAAGACCGGGAAAGAAGGGAGCGGGTGACACCCAGCATATCAATCGCTGTCTCCCCTGTGTCTCTCCAGGGTGACACAATCCGGAGCGGGTAAGCGAGACAGGAAAGAAATCCACGACTGAGAAACGCGCGAAGGAGGCGCAGCCAAAGAGTAAAAATACATCAGTGCATTCCCCGGCACATGCCCCGCAGTGGCTGTGGCTGCGTGGCGATCGCGAGTCGCTCTCCCTAATGACATCTGCAGAGCAGGCTGCAGGGAAGGCTGCTCCCGTGGTTTCAATTAAGTCTGAAAAGGGTCAAAAAAACCAAGCAAGCAATCCTCCGATGGCGTTAGTCCGGCCTGCCCCACGCACGTGTGTATTACACAACACAGGTACAGGGTGTCTCGTAGGTGGAAAACCTCTGCGTGCGCCGCACTCTGCCCCTTCTCTGGGGACTTTGGGCAGGAAAACAGCTCAGCTTGGCAGCGAGGGTGAGGGATCAGCAAGTGCCCAAGCTGTGGCTGAAGGTAGAGACACATCGTTTGGGCAAGATCATGACCATTCCCAGGCCATGCAGAGCAAATCCAGCTCAGGTGCCACCCAGAACAGGTTATTTTGTCCATGCATCACGGACAGTCGCAGCAGCAGCATTTCCTCCTCTGACTCTGCTGAGGTGACGTCCCCGATGAAGGTGTGTCGCTCTGCAGTGGCTCCCAAAAAACCCAGGAGGGCACCAAGGTGCTGGATGCTGTGTTGAGGTTGACTCTGCTTGGAATCTCCCGCGTTGCAAGCGAAGTCATTGAAGCAGCAGCAGCTTCGTGATGTGCCTGAACTGCTGTTCAGCACTTCTGTCCTCCCGGCTTTCGAGCCCAAAGCTGAAGTCGGGGGCCAAAGTGACACAGCAGACACCGGCACCCAACACTATCAGATCAAGCAGTTCAGGACAGTTGGACAAGTCAAGGCAGAGGTGCAGAGAGCATGCTGAAGAAAAGCAACACCTCGTAATGTAAAGGCTTTGCAGAGGGGCAACTCTCTGCCTTCACAGGTCTGGGGCAGCTTCCCTGCCTGCCCAGGGAGCAGCTCGCTGGGCCAGCCACGCGCAGCGGCTGACGCCGTGATGCCGTATCTTACTGATCTGCTTGTTCATCAGAAAGGAAACTCCACCCCAGCCTCAAGGATGGCAGGAGGGAAGGAAACCTGAGGCTGAATAAGCTTGTTTTCCCCACTCGTTTCCTTCCCGGTTCCAAGCGCCCCATAAAACAGCGCTGCCGACGCTGTGGGAAACTGCTGCCTCTGTCCTGGAGGCCGGATGTGCCACCAGCCACAGCCTTGGCGTAAGGGTCATAAGATCAGAGAACAGTTTCGTTTGGAAGAGACCTTCAAGATCATTGAGCCCAACCTTTGTCCCAGCCCTATCAACACCACTAAACTCTGTCCCTCAGCACAACACCCACCCGTCTCTTAAACACCTCCAGGGATGGCGACTGAACCACCAGGCAGGCTGACAACCAGGCCTGACAGGGCAGCCTGTTCAATGGCTGACAGCCCTCTCAGTAAAGAAATTCTTCCTCACATCCAACCTGAACGTCCCCTGGTGCAACTTCAGGCCATTTCCCCTTGTCCCACCACTTGCTACTAGAGAGAAGAAACCAGCCCGTGGTGCCCACAGCTTGCTGCAGCAACCACAGCCAGGCTGCAGCGGGTGAGCAGCAGGGTCGGGCTTAAAAAACTGCTTCAAAACCTCCTCTCAGTCTTCACCTGTCTGGCCGTCACTTTTCCAAAATGGAATTGCATCAGACAAGGTCCGGAGCAAGCTCACCTCTCCCTGCTGGTTACTGGGAGGTTGCTGCTCCTCCAAAGCTCTCACAAGGAGCCGTTGCACAGCGCTCCCGGCCAGCCACGGGCGGAGAAGGCAGCACAGACCCCACGGAGAAAACATAAAAAATTGCCTGTAAGAAAGCTCAAAGCCAAAACCTCCAGCCAGCCCTCAGGTGGGAGTCCACATCCTGAGGTGCTGCAGCACCACGAGGTGGTAACACGCACCCAGGGGAGTCAGAAAACTCCTCTGCAGCGCAATTTCTCTGCAAGGTCACGACAGCCTCTGGAAGAGCTGCACCTGATGGGTGGAAACAGTCACAAGGATGACAAGCACGAGAGCTCTCCGAGTCAACTTCTGCCACGTCGGGATCTAATTTCAGATTGACAGTGCTACTGCTCCAGCCAGCTCAGCCCTCGTCACAGCGCAGTTGTTCTTTTTACAATCTCCAGAGGCGACCACACACACTGATACACACAACTCTCCCTTGCAGGAGACGAAAGTACCTGACTGATCAAACTTAACAAACTGCCGAGCGAGTGCCAAGCAGGCACAGGTATCACAGCTGCCACCAGCCCTGTGTGCTCCTGGCTGCACTAAGTACCACAGCCCGGGATGGTTCTTCCTTCTAAAGTCCTCCCACGTGGAAAATCTAAATTCCATCCTCCTGCAACACCAGTTCAACGCAGCCTGCCAGACGGTTTGCTCAGTGCTGCTGCTCCCATTACCCAGAGACTTCACAACTGAGCTGGTGTCCCAGGCCTGCCTGCGAGCAGAGGGCTCTGCCACCAGGGGAGCGGGTCACAGAATCACAGAATCATTAAGGCTGGAAAAGACCTCCCACAATTATTAAGTCCAACCATCAACCTAACACCACCATCATCACTAAGCCACGTCCTGAAGTGCCACATCTACACATTTTTTG
>NW_009701339.1:0-1020 GCF_000703405.1 Apaloderma vittatum
CTGGGACTGGCCCGGCCCAGGTGAAGGACCTGAGGCTGATCCCTTTTTCTGCTTGGGACCATCTTCTTCAGTCCCATTAGTGCTGGTTGTTTGCAGCAGCTCAGTCCCTCTCCCCTTTCTCCACTCAGCTCCAGGCCACCTCTCTCCCCCTCCCCACACAACTCTCCCGCACCAGCCCGGCTCTGTCAGGGATTTTCGGTACCTGCACAGCCGAGTTGTACTTTTCCAGCTTCTCCCCAATGGTGCTGCTGCTCGCTGGGATCCGCAGACTCGCACTGGTGAGGAGGAGGGGAGAGAGTTGAACATCAAGCCCCCAGGGTCTCCTGGAACCAAGCCCATGGTCCCCGGGGCCTCCACTTGGCAGGAGAAGACCCCATCTGACCCAGGCACTCCTGAATCTGTCTGCCAAGCAAACCAAGGCATCTCATTCCCTGATGGTGGCCAAGATCTCTGGGTCTCACCATCTTACCAGGACCACGTCGTACATTGAAAAATAGCTCTGAGCCCCTCAGTTTACCCTGTCTTCACCACTGCCAGGTCTGAACTGCATCTTCATCAGTATCAGTATGAGTTTACCTGTAGCATGCATAGGTGCAAGTCCAGGTGCCCGCAAAGCCCTGATCTCCTGCCCTGCACTTGAAGGTGGGAGAGGGCAGCCTATCATCTCCCTCCATTCAGACCTGAGCCCTTGGTTCTTCAAGAGTTTTTAAGCCACCTGTCCAAACCTTGCCATGGACATGTGGAAGATCCAGCCAGCAAAGCCAGATCAGGTTGCTCATGAACCTATATGGTGAGTTCTGATATCGCAGAATCACAGAATTGCCTAGATTGCAAAAAAACCCTTTAAGATCGTCAAGTCCAATCATTAACCTAACACGGACATGTCCATATGTCCAAGCATGGGACCTTGTTGTGGACCTAATCTCTCCTGTGCACTGATGAGAAATTGCATCAACCAAGAGACAGCAGGATCTAGCTGGGGGGGGGGGGGTGTTTTAATAATACACGGATAACCATGTC
>NW_009701339.1:1051-2575 GCF_000703405.1 Apaloderma vittatum
TAGAGATGCAAGCTGTACATTGGACATTGTCCTGTCCTCTGCTAGGCATCGCTGCTCAGTCAGCCGGGCACCCTGGGGACCAATGTTCAGCAGACCCGTGCCAAGGCACTCACTAGCTGGTACCAGGTCCCACCACCTCCTCCTCTTCCCTTGGAAAACCAAGGATGACACTTTCTGCCCAGTAAGACCAAAGTAACATGAAGAGAGGTGCTGACCTCCTTGTGAGAGGGCTTTGGCTTTCTTCTTTCTGTTTTCTTGAGATCACCTGGAAGACACAAGGAGAGGAGATATTGGAGCCATCTTTGGTTATCAAAAATAAACAAGGGAGAAACTCTCAGACTCATCTCCCTCTTTTTCAAGCAAGCTCCATTTTCACCCACACCAGAGCTTATCTCATATCTCAAAGCTCTTCAGACTAAAGGCACTCTGTAGTGCTAATAGTTTCAGTCCCGATAAAGTATCATGAAAGTCGATTCAGCCAGTCAGCCCTGATTCACGACAGGGAGGATCTCAACAGCTCTTAGATTTCCCAGCCTCGCCAAAGACTTCATCGCAAAGATCTTTTGGGAGGGACTAGAATTGAAGATATTCTCAGGGATCTAACATGGGACAAGAAGGATGGATTCTATTTTTATCCTGTGCTCTCAGAGAAGACTGAAAATGTCGGAGGGTGGGTAGTCATTCTTGTGACCTTTTGGGAAATCTGAGGACAATGAGCTCCCTGTTTTCTCATCACTTCCCACAAGTTTCCAAGCCAGCACAAAGCGTATGAACATGGGCAAGTTCATCATCATAGGCCTTTGGTCAACCATGGAGGGGGAACATGGAGGAAAGACTGAAGCAGAGCTGTAATGCCCAGGTCAAGGGTGGATTTTGGACACTCTTTTGAGAACAGGCTCTGTTATTATAACCTGGAGACCAAAACAACTCTTCCTTCCCCCCAGCCTTCACTGCCTAAATGGAGTCTTACTCACTCTTGCTTTAGCTCTTACCCGAAAGGAGACAGTTCTTGGGCTGGTTCGTCTGATGGAGCTGCTGTAGGTGACATGAGTTGGAGAAGGAACTGACTTTTCTTCAGGCTCATCTTGGGTGGGAGATGGCTGTATTACCTCCTTTGAAGGATTTGGGGATGGTTGCTGAGGAAAAAGCAGACACCCGATGCAGAGTCTGTAGGGAGCATAGCAGGCAGAGTAGGAACTGTTTTGGAGGCAGGAGTTTGAGATAGAAATCCTCCAAACCTTGGCTATCTCGCTTGGATACCCAAAGCCCCAAACACCTCTTCAGCAAAACTGTGACGGCAATCAGTAGGGGCTTGCTGGAGGAGGTGATCAGAGTAGCACATGCAAAGGAGGGAAGGGAGGCGGTGGGACACTGTCCACCACCTCACGGTTTGCAGCTCTCAGAAGAACTTTCCCCAAAAGCCCATGGGTCCCATTCCCCTCCTGATTCTTTTTGGGCTCTTCATCTCTCTGTTGTCCTCACAGCTCCCAGGACCTTGCACCCCAAGGGCTGGTGCCTTGACCA
>NW_009701339.1:2675-3054 GCF_000703405.1 Apaloderma vittatum
TCCCTGTCTGGTCAGGATCTTCACTTCTCGGAGCCGGCAGCCCCCCAGCTCCGGCACCGTCCGGGGCTGCGACTCCCCCACCTCCTTCTTCTTCTCACCCTGAGGTGTCCCCATACTTTGTCCCTCTTTCTCCTGGAGCCGTCCCCTCACCAGCGCCTTCCTCTCAGAGGCTAGCTCGGGGTGCTGGTCTCTTTGTGGGTTCCCTCTGCCCTTGGCCGCATCCTGACCCCGCTCTCCAGCCTGGATGCTCTCCTGCCCTGTGCGTGGCTGTGTCGCTGCCTCCACACGGCTCGATCCCACCTCTGGCTCCTGCTGCTCCTTCTCCTGCCTCAGCTTTTCAGATACGGCCATCGGGGACCTCATCCGTCTCCCCTCTTGT
>NW_009701339.1:3086-7054 GCF_000703405.1 Apaloderma vittatum
TCCTCTGGAGACACCGGCTTCACCAGGGATTGAGGTCTAGAAACAGAGAGAAAAAGGGGGGCAAACCTCAGCACCCCAGGGCCCGAGGGATGGCTTTTATGCTGCAGGTGAGGCTAACCCAGGTGAAGGGCTCTGGGAGGGGACGTGAAAATCCCACCATCATCCTCGAGTCATCCCTGCAGACCAGGACGTGCAGCCCCACTCATCCCCACCACCCCAGCTAGGTTCTTTGAGGACAAGTTTTGATTAAAAGTCTTTTTTCCTTTTTTTTGTGGCAGAAAACAAACATCTCTGCAGCCTCACCCCAGGTCAACAGCATCCACCAAGTCCTGCACTGAGGAGCTGTGGGCTCCAATCAGCATGGTGAGTCTGTTGCTGGATGAGACCTGTGTCTGTGGCTCTTCCCTGGACTAGGACAAAATACCACTATCTTCAAACTTAAAGTTTTGGTTGTACGTCAGTCTGCTGCAGCAGGGTCCAATCGCAGTCCTGACATATTCTGCAAAATAGGCATTTCCCCTCCTTCCACCAGGAAAACGTTGGCACCAGTTGTGGGAAGGGGTGGACAGGATATTTGTCCAGGGCCGCGCAGACTGTATCTGCACAGTCTCTGGAGCGTGGGAAGGAGATGAGATAATACTTGTCCTCCTCCAGTATTGCAGTCACCACATGGCCAGCCTGTGCTAGCACCAGGGAGGGGGCATTTGTCCTTCCTAGCTTGTTCACGTTAGTCACGTCCGACCCCTACTCAACCCCAGCCCAATGGAAGCACCCTGACTCCATCCTTTCTGAAACACATCTAGAGCTTGTGTCTCACTGTGGACAAAATCCATCTAAATATTGGACATATCCAGGATCAGTTGAGAGAGCGGGCATGATCCGAGGGCATCTCCAAATCCCAGCTCCCTGCAGCAGGGGAGCACCACTGGAAAGCCCTGAGGTCACCTCCCCACTTTAGCCACGGTCTTGCAACATCACTGCAAGGTTCAAAAGAGAAGGACAGCCAGGCAGGCTCTGCATGCTCAGCTTGCCTGCCCTGCAATGATGGGTGCCTGTCTGCTCTTACCTGCCCAAGATCCCGGTAGGGCATGGCCAGCACCCACCTGAGCTCAACCTCAGCACCAGCCCTCACCCTGGCACACCAGCTCCCTGTGCCATGGGGCACGTTGAGGTCCATGATGGAGCCCACCAGAGATATACCTCTCGTAGTCCTCCTGTAAAGCCCATCCTGTGCCCATCCCTGCTCTTCCCACCCCTCAGTTCATTCTCATCCAGAAAAGCCTCCCACCAATGGGAGCAGCTTTGGCTCAGGGCTGAGAAAAACCAGGAGAGCCATCAGCATTGTGAGGAAGATCAATGCTAGCAGGACCTGCTGGAAGCTGGACTGGTGTCTTTCACAGGGCTGGGGGGCTCCTCATCCATCGAGGTGGAGGACAGCAGGCTCCGGTGCCTTCGCCGGCGCTCTCTTTGTTGCTCTTCTTCATCTTCAAGGGTCCTCTGCCTGGCCAGGCTGTTTGGGATGAAACATAAGGACACGGTGAGGCTGTGTCCTGTGTTGGTAGGTTGCAGCCCTGATATCAGGCAAGAAAAGAGACCAAAGCACCCTCAGCCAAGAGGCTGCAGGAGTTTGCCTTCCCCAGCTGCTGCAGGGGGCTGGAGGAGAGGGATGCTAACCCGAGTCAGGTGTCACAAAGCACTCTCACTCCACCCAGCTGATGCAGGCATTTCTCAAAACAAGCACTTGACTTTACGTTGGAGGGAACACTCATTTAAAAGGAATCCCTACATTAAGCAAACTTTCCTGGGCGAGGATATTTAACATGTAACTTGGGAAGACCAGGACCTTAGAGCGACCACATAGATCACAACCACATAAACCGGAAGGGCAACCACTAGTGGCAGAAGATTTTAGCCCCAGCATGAGTTGCGGCAATGATATCTTAATTTTTATTGAGCAAAAAGCCTCAGATGCAAAAGCACCAGAGGCTGAAGGCAGCTGCTGACAAGCTCTACCTGGAAGCAAGGATAGCAGGAGCTCCTCTTACTCGCAGCATGTGCCTGAGACTGGGAATAGTTTATAATCACAGATTGTACCAAAAAGATGAGGCTTGAAATCACCTTTGAAGAGGCACCTTTTAAGATTTTACTTTGCATGAGACAGATGTATATTTTGGGGGGGGTAAAATGCCACCCTGAATAAAAAGTTGTTTGGAAAGCACCAGCTTCCTTTCTCTGTGCTAAACCTGCTCAGCCTCTCTGTCAGTGCACGAACAGTGCTGGAAAATATTTTTATTAGCTGGATTGAGCTTTTCACAACAGTGTTCATTTACCGACAGCACTAGAGCTCAATCAGGTGCAGGGGCAGGGGTCCCAGCACCCCCAACAGCCCAGCAGCATCCCACTTGGGTTGCTGGCATCCCAGCTTCACCCTGACTCAGGGTTTACTTGGAATTTGACTTTCAAGAACGTGAAAGTCAGAGCAGGTCCAGGCCTGCGGTGTTGCTAACGTCGTTGCGGACACGGTGACTCGCAGCGTGGTTTACGAGTTACTGTGTAATGAAAGCTGGGTCATAAATTAAACCACATTACCCCCTGCAACTATTTGTGGCTTCTGTTCTTCCTGGTCAAGGGAGGCGGGGGAGCGCCGGGGGGTCAGCAGAGCAGAACGGAGAGCAAGGAGGGGACGGGTCCTGGCTGAGCACTCGGTGCCTGTTTGGGGACAGGGCAATGCTGGGGGGTGTTGCCACCTTCCCCTCCTGCTGCCTCCATCACCTCTTTCACCCCCAAAGGAGCTGATCAGACCAGCTGCTAGGGGGCTCTGGGTGCTCCCCGGTGCATCCTGGCATTAGGAGGAACAGGCATGGAGAAGGCTGGGACCTGTCCCCAGAAGCATCCCCAGCCGGGTCTCACCCCACTGGGTACACCCCCCTTTCAGCAGCTGGGGGCCACGCACCCCTCCACAGCCCTGACCCCGCCGATGTTTGGACACAGCTTTACCCCCGTGGCATGACGTCCCAGCGCAGTGGTGGCTGCACACACGCACGCGTCCTCTCCCCACGTGTGTGGGACGTACACACACCATGTGAGCTGAGAGCTCGCGTCCCTCCAGCAGTGACAGCTTGCAGCGCTACAGCCGCCCTGAACCCACGTGAGACCCGGCTACAGCTTCATTTGGGCGTGTGGAGGCTCCTTCGAAATGAAAATGGGGTTTTCCTGCCTTGAGTTTGCCTGGCTCCTTCAGAGGCAGCACGTAAGCTGGTGTTATCAACATGCAGTTCTTGTGGTTTGCAGTTAGGCAATCCACCCATTCGGCTACGGATTTGCTTTGCCAGTCTTTCCCTCCTTATTTCAAAGAGGGATTTACTTTTCACCGTCTTACCTTTTTTAACCTCAAAGTGATGAATTAAAAAAATGACTGGTGAGTCTCCCCCTGCCTTGTCCTCTCCCACCTTGTTAATCATTACTGCTGAGATATCTGGCATTTGTGCTGTTTCGGTGAACGCTGCCTCATCTAACAAGAAAGGAGAAACTGCCTTCCCGGGTTGTGAAACAACGTGGGTGCAGGACCCCACAAGGCTTGTGTTGGGGCAGGTCCGTGGCTCAGAGGCGGCGGATCTGGACGAGTGGGACGGGTTCATCCCCTCCGTGACGGAGGCAGGGTGTGAGCTGGCAGCCTCTGAGAAACGGAGTCTCAATCCCCTTTTTTTTGACGTTGAGATGTGCAGTTCAGTCTCGAAGCCGTCACGCTCACCCGGACCAGGATTCCTGCTCCACTTTTCGGGGAGAGCGCGGCTGCGTCGGAGTCACCATCCCCCCCGTGCCTTGGGGTCTACGGGAGGTGGGGAGCCATGCCCATATCACCCAGGCTTTGGGGGACCCTCCGGCTCGCCCCGTGGTGCTCAAGTTCCTCGTCTACCCTGGTTCCTCCAGCAGCAAAAATCACTTTTTAGGGAAGCGGCCGCAGCTTA
>NW_009701339.1:7067-7371 GCF_000703405.1 Apaloderma vittatum
CGGTGAATCAGGGCTCATTCTGCGCTGGGCGGGCAGAGGCTGCAGAGCTGGGACACACATCCTGGGGCTCTGTGGGTACGGGCTGAGTGAAAACCCTGGGGCTCCAGGGCAAGTCTGGAGGCATAGCCAGGCTATACCCCCCAAAATGCAAACCAGACCAAAAATACACCCAATGTTGAACAAGGGTGCGTTCCCAGGATAGTTTTCCTACGCAGCGCTCGGCTTCCCTGGGCAGCAGAAACAAAAACTCCTCTGACCTCGCCCACCCACAAGAAACTCCAGCAGCTCTTGACGGGCTCAGCCA
>NW_009701340.1:0-396 GCF_000703405.1 Apaloderma vittatum
AATGAAGAAAACATTCATACCATCATCTCCAGAACACTGAGAGGGCAAGATGGGTCTGCAATGAGTTAAGCTATAAATGCTGTGAAAAACAAAACAGGCAGCTTATTGGGTTTGAAAGGCTTACAGTGATCATTTTCTTCAGGGCATCCTTGAGCTCCTGGTTCCTCAGGCTGTGGATGAGGGGGGTCACTGCTGAAGGTACCACCGAGTACAGAACTGACACCACCAGGTCCAGGGATGGGAAGGACATGGAGGGGGGCTTCAGATGTGCAAAGATGGCAGTACTGACAAACAGGGAGACCACGATCAGGTGAGGTAGGCATGTGGAGAAGGCTTTGTGTCGTCCTTGCCGCGAGGGGATCTTAAGCACAGCCCTGAAGATCCAAACATAGGACA
>NW_009701341.1:0-278 GCF_000703405.1 Apaloderma vittatum
GATGGGGCATCCACAGTATCTGTGTGCAACCTGTTCCAGTCTCTCAGCACCCTCATCATAGAAAAAGTCTTCCTCCTACCGCATCTAAACGGACTCTTTGAGTTTAAAACACATATCCCTTGCTCTGTCTCTAGAGGCCTTTGTCTATTTTGTAAGTCCCCTTTAAGAACTGAAAGGCTGCAATAAGGTCTCCCTGGAGTGTTCTGTTTTCCATGCTGAACAACCCCACTATCTCAGCCTGTCTTTGTAGGACATGTTTACCAGCCATCTGGTCATTT
>NW_009701341.1:361-572 GCF_000703405.1 Apaloderma vittatum
TTCTCGTGAAATAGAGAGAATCCCCTCCCTTGACTTGCTGGCCATGCTTGTTTGGATGCAGCCCAGGATGCAATCGGGTTTTGGGGCTGAAAGCACACATAGTTTATATCCAATTTTTTATCCGTTAGTATCCCCAATTCTTCGCTAAAGGGCTGCTCTCAATCTCTTCATCTCTCAATCTGCACTGGTATTGACGATTGCCCTGACCCCT
>NW_009701342.1:0-339 GCF_000703405.1 Apaloderma vittatum
GGAAATTGTGGCCCAGTAGCCCTGTTACCATTTTCTTCCCAGGAGGGTTGCCCAGGCGGTGCTGTCCCTGCAGAAACCTGACAGTTCCCGCACAGAGCGGTCACCCAGGGAAGTGCTGGCGACTGTGGAGTCAGCTCTGAGCCCAGGGGCTGGGTCGGGCGGGTCTGCTCCCACTTGCCAGAGCCATAAGGAGAGCCTGGGCAGCCAGGCCAAACAGATGAGGTCCCCCTTGTACCCTTCATCCACCTCTGGACCTTTCACCAGGGGCAGCCACCTGAGAGATCCATCCCAGACCATCTGGCGTCGTCAGGCTTCAGACACAGGCTCCCGCCTGCGGGT
>NW_009701342.1:370-1660 GCF_000703405.1 Apaloderma vittatum
ACTGATTCCTCTGCCGGCAGTTCACTGATTCCTCACCACTTACAAACCACTTTTCTTCCATCCTGCTCGTTCTGGCACAGAAAAAGCCTGGAGCCGCAGGGCTGAGGAGTTTGTGAGGTGCCTCCAAGGAAGGCAAGCTGCTGAGAGCTCCGGAGGTTGGAAGAGGAGAACTCTGATTCTATAAGACGCTCCTGAGCAGCCGCGCGCATCGCTACCCTCGCTGTGCTGGAGAGGGAGACAGTTCTCCATCTCAGATTTCCAAGCACGCTTGGAAGCTCCAGGATGAGCGATCCCTGTCACTGCTGCAGCCCCACGGTGCCTGAGGTGGGCTCGGGTCTGGAGTGGGTTCATCCCTACCCCTGGAGCAACTAAGGTCCAGGGGCATTCCCCACCACGGAGCATCACTGGGCGCTGAGTTCCTGGGCGGGGAGCGCTGCCGGCTGGTCTGCGTGGGAGCCTTCTGCCAAGGACAGGGGAGTGAGGGTGCCCAGGATGGTGTGTGGCATCTCAGGGGGTCATCCCAGCACCCCTTTCCTGCTGGCAACAGCGAGGGCGGGCGGGCTGCAGGGTGGGGCTGCGCGGTGCTGGGAGATGCGCTGAGAGTTACAGCTGTCCTCGACGATTCCTCTCGGTGAACGCGATCAGACGAGCCAACGGGATCGCTACTTTGGTCTTTTGGGTGATAGGACAAGAGGAAATGACCAAGAGTTGTGCCAAGGGTGGTTAGATTGGATATTAGGAAGAATTTCTTTCCTGAAAGGGTTATCGGGCACTGAAAGGGGTGCCCAGGGCAGGGCTGGAGTCCCCATTAAGAAGTCACGCAGACCCAGCGCTCAGGGACGTGGTTTAGTCGAGGACTCATCAGGGTTACCTTAAGGGTTGGACTCGTTGATCTTAAAGGTTTTTTCCAGTCTGGGCAATTCTGTGATTTAGCTCTGCACAGCATGGCCAGTTCCCCTACTCTCCATTTGGGGTGTCTGTCCAGGCAGTCGTGGGGTGTCACAGGGTTCCCATGCAGAGCAGCGCCGCGTTTGGGTTTAACTGCACAAGAGAGTTGTCTGAAAGTGCTTTTTAGAGATGTAAACATGGTATTTAGAGCAAAAGTAGGCTTATATATTTTTACAGCCTTGAAGTTTATATTTTCTGTAGGCCAAATGTCTTAGAGATGGATTTTCAGGTGTATTTTCCCTCTAACAGTGACGTTTGTCTTTTATTTCAGAGTGTGGAATTTTGAATCACCTTTCCCCTTCCTTGCTACCTTCCCCCCCTGCTCTGCGTTTGCCTTTTTTG
>NW_009701343.1:0-807 GCF_000703405.1 Apaloderma vittatum
GAGTTTCTGGATCGACAAAAGCACCTTTTCCTAATAAATGATCTGTGGTCACTATACGTAATGGATCATTAGGACCCCGAGTTAAGTTTTCCATTGTTGCTAATTCTGCTTTTTCTCGCCACCTATCATTAAATAACAATTGTTGCGTAGGTTCAAAAAATCATTTCCACAAGACCACAAATGTCTGCTTGAGTAAGTACTTGACTTTTAAAAAATTGATCTAACATTTGTTTTACATATTTATTGTCCAGTCCATAATTCATGATTGCCTTTTGCACCTCTCACACTGTTTTCCAACCTAATGGTGCCCATCTCTGTACTCCCTGCTCGGTGGTTATAACCAGGAATGCAGAGACACTAGGTGGTAACATAACTCCTTCAATAAGCACATTGTCAATTACACCCTTCCAATGCTGCCCATGAGAAAAGTCAGGGTCTCGCGGAGGTAAAGCTGTAGAGTGGGCGGGATGAGGTGCAGTCCCAATGGAATCAGTGGGATGAGGTGCAGGGGTCCACTCGCAGCTGTAGTTGATGGAGCGCGGCGGCGGGGGGGGGCAGTGGCGGCGGAATTTAAAGACTCAGGAAGTAAAGTTTTATTACTTACAGAAGTAGTTGGCATGTTGGCAGAATTCAAACCAGATGGATCTGATGGAGGTTTGTAGTGTGCAAATTGGTTGTATTTGGTTCCAGGCGGATCTGTAAATCGTCTTATTCCTTTATATTCCATGTTGCTATTTTTAGCAGTAGATGACGTATTTGTAGAATCCAGATTAGATGGATCCATAAAATGCTGTATTCCCTTATAAG
>NW_009701344.1:0-771 GCF_000703405.1 Apaloderma vittatum
AGGGTCCCTGGATGGGAGAGGGAGTGCACAGGGTCACTGTTTGGGTCCTGAAGGAGCTCAGGAGGGGTTGTACCCCGTCTCAGCACTCCCTCCTTCTGTTCTACATCCCCCCTCCCCGCAGCCTGTGCCCTTCGTGGCCACCATCCCAGGGGGGCTCACCCCAAGAGAACTGTTGTGGTGAAAGGATTTGTCCCCTGAGATGCCCAAAGGTATTTGGGAGGGGGCAGGAAGGCAACCCCCACCCCACCATGTCACTGTTACCGCGCCCTGCCCAGGTTCATCATCAGCTTGCGGATGGGGCCGGTGGGAGGCATCCCTTGTGCTTCAACCCCTGCCTGGCTGAAGGGGTGATCTTGAGAAACAGCCTCCTGGGGGGCTGAGGAGCGCCAGCTGCCCTGCTGATCCTTCCACCGGGGGCGAGAAAAATACACGGGACGGTGAGAAAATTGCATGGGGAAGGGTGGCAGGAATTGCATGGGGAGGGGGTGCGCATCGCTTGCACGAGGATCTGTGGTGCACAAGACTGGGAATTGAATGGAGGGGCTGGGCATTTCTTGCACAAGGGTGCGCATTGCCCACGAGGGGAGTTGCAGGAGGGGTTGTGTTGCACGAGGGTGGGTGTCGCACATGGTTGTTGCACAAGGGTAGGGCATTTCTTGCGTGGCGGTGTGAATTGCCCACGGGAGTTGAGGGGTTTTGTGTTGCGTGAGGTTGGGCAATACACAGGGTGGTAACAACACTCACACAAGGCCTTGTGTTGCACAAGGGCGT
>NW_009701344.1:862-1493 GCF_000703405.1 Apaloderma vittatum
CTTTGACCACAGCAATACGTGAGAAGCTCCTCCAGGTCGCCCCTGGGCAGTTAGAACAAAAGAAGGGTGCTGGTCGCCCCCGTGGGGAGAGACTGTGGCGGCGGCAGCTGTTTCAGGGACCCTACCAGAGCTCCAGTTCGGCTGTCCCAGCACTCCCTGGGCAGTGCCCTGCTTTGAGGGGGCAGAAGGGGCTCTGGGCTTGTGGAGAGGGCGTTGGCTTTTTTGTGTGAATGCTAGTTTTTGCCACTGGTGAAACATTTCTGGTGTTGTAATCCCATCCCTTTCTGTTTGTGGAACACCAGCTTGTACAAGGTCGTTCCACATTTGTTTTCCTGTCACCCCTCCTGTAGCCCTTCTTGGTTTGGCTGGCTTTCCTTCGCTCACCATCCAAACAGGTCATCCTGACCGTGCAGCCCCTACTGCCCTGGGGCTGCCTATATCACCTGTAGCACTTGTCCCTGTTGGCATAATCAAAGATTTTAGTGAATCAGGCACAACCCCCACCCCACCCACTGTGTTTGGATACTTTCTGTTATTTTTATTTCAGTGGCAGAATTTGGCGACCCAGGTGAGACCAGCTCTCTGGAGGCTCGGCACACCAGAGGAATTGTGAGGACTGCAGCTAAGGCCT
>NW_009701344.1:1641-1862 GCF_000703405.1 Apaloderma vittatum
GTGGTCTCAAAAAGCCACACAGGATAATGTTTGATGAATGCATTAAAAAGATCAAGCTGGGAAACTGCATGGAAGCATCTGTGGACAGACATGACTAAGAGGGTCACAAGGACTAATGTATCCAGGAAAATGTCATTAATCCTGTTTGGCTTTATAGTTCAGATACATAATGTATCCAGGAAAATGTCATTAATCCTGTTTGGCTTTATAGTTCAGATACA
>NW_009701345.1:0-202 GCF_000703405.1 Apaloderma vittatum
GGGTCGTGCACCGGGTTGTCCCCTGCTGTCGCTCCTTTCACCACCAGCTGCGGGGGACACGAGGGGGCGATGGTCACATCCATGGGACACCCAATAGAAACTTTCTCTGCGCCCCCAGGAGCTGCCCCATGAAGGTGCCCCAACCCCACGGGGTGCTGAAGCTCTCCAGGGGTAGATGATGGTTGTGTCCTCCACCACGGAA
>NW_009701345.1:255-509 GCF_000703405.1 Apaloderma vittatum
TCTACTCAACCCCCCTAAGTGACCCCCGATTGTCATCATGGGCCCCCCAAACCTCTCAAGGACCACCCAAGCTCTTTCAAGGGCCACCTCCAAGGGCCACCCAACACCCCCAGGACCCCAGGGACACACTCACAGTGCCCATGCACGTGTCCTTGACGTCAACCCAGATGGAGTCGGCGACGATCTCGTTGGGCAACACGTGGTAGTAGGCCACGATGCGGAAGGAGGGGATGAGCTCGGCCGTCACCGGCAGC
>NW_009701346.1:0-20347 GCF_000703405.1 Apaloderma vittatum
AGAGGGGAAAAAGTCATCTGCTAGTCTAATTTTGGAAACCGCCCCTCCCTGCCCAACACGCACACACAGGCTTGCCCAAAAGCACACGTCTCATAGTAATGCCTGCCAGCTTAACCAGGTCTACTAAAATAGCTTCTCAGCATCCTCTTTTGCTGCTGACCCAAGGTTGCTGGGCAGCTCTGCCCAACAAGTCCCTAACATCTGGGTGGAGAAAGCATCCCACCTCCGTGCAAACGGAAGAGAACAAGGAGTGACTTTCTAAAGCCATGAATGTCCTTCCATTGCAGGTATTCCAAAGCCTAAAGCCATGAACGTCCTTCCATTGCAGGTATTCCAAAGCCTACAATACAAAATAAACCCCCCGGACTCCAGCTCTCTACAAGACTGTCAGAGCATGGCACCAGGCCACCCGCTCTTCTGTAGGGCTGCAGCCTCCCTCCACACCCATCACATAGTCTTCTCTTCAGAGACCTTTTATCAATTCTGAGGTGAGTTTTTGTAAATTTAGATGATCTTTCGTAGCTTCTTCTTTCAAAAGGGCTCTTTGAAAAACTCCTCATGAGGTTGCACCTCATGGAAAGATGGCACACGTGGACCGAATCCTTAAGATACAGGCCCGCTGTAGTCATGCAAACCACCAATAAGTTGCACCTTCGCTAGAATAACATCGCACATGTGGGTTTGGTCTGACACGCGGGTGTACAGGGGCTGCCTAATAGAGAGGCAGCATTGGAAAATACCACAGTGAGGTCCACGTGAGAGCAGACTATGAAGCTGGGGTAAAAGCAGCTTGATTTCAGGCTGCATTGCCCCTTCGAGTCCACAAACCCTGCCTGCCAACAGCTTGGGCAGAAGTGTTACCACGCATTGAAATACCGTAGAGCCAATCGCAGACATATTTTAACCAACTGTGACTTGGAGATGTGGCTACTCTGCCCTGCAATCACTCAGCATCCTCCTCGAGTCTTTGTTCTATATCTGGCACAGTTAAAAGATGATGACTTTTAAGCAATGCCACACAAGGAAAGAGTTTCCTCTTAGCGCGAGGCACACGAGGGATCGATAAAAGATGCAAGGGTTTTGATCTCTAGTTTACCAGCTAGAATTAATGAAAAAAAATATTTTTTGATCTCTGGGTTTTTTTGATCTCTACTTTATGTTTGTTTCATTTTTACAGGTTTTTTTTTTTTGATCTCTAGTTCACCAGTTAGAATGAACAGAATTCAACTAGAAAAAGAAATTGTGATAGCGCACATGACATGCTGCTATCCTACCTGAACTGACACAGCTGCTCAGAGCCTTACAGACAGTCCTGCTGTGTGAAGACTTTGAGATGTTGAGAGCTCACAAGGTACACACACACTTCAGAGGAGAAACTCTAACATATACTCAAATGAGTATATTTAAACAATTTATTCACTTATTGTCTTCTTTCTTGACCTAACTCTCTGCAGATCCAATTTTTATATTTAGTCCAAGTGAGATCTAGGAACATCATAGCCTATGCTTTGCATTTGCACCCTGTAGCAAGCTGATAACTTGCAGGTATAGCTGGGATAGAGGATCTCCGGTAGGCTATAGTGAAAACAAAAAACCCTTAAAAAAAACCTAAGTGGTGGCTGGAGCAGAAAATATGTTCAAATCTAGACTAAAAGATGGGTAAAAAATGTGTGTCCCACAACTGTTTAATCAAGAATTTTATTTTTTTTTTTCCTAGAATGAATCCCTGCTTTCCCTCAGCCACTGCTTAAAATTGACTCTGGTAAGCCTGAAATGCAGGGTGTGTTTTCTGCTTCTCTAGCAGCGCAAATCTAAATAAAGCTACATTTGCAGGCAAAAGTTTTGTGCATTTGCAAGACAGTTAAGTCTTGAGTTTGGAGCCCAAATTTGGCCTGGGGGTGCTCTGTGGCTTCTCACAAATATGTTCCAGTTGGCAGGAGGTCTGCCTCAGCACAGGAGATGGTGGTGTGGTCCAACAGGCGGGAGAGAGACCTGGCAGCGCGCAAAGGGGAGATGGGTGGGGGGATGTGGGCAACAACTGCAGGCAGGGAAAGTCAAGTATTATCGATAGATGCTCGGAGGGGGTTACCTTGACTACTCTCTGTCTCCATGGTCTGACCGGTTGGATCCTGCGAGCTCCCGTTCCCCACGATAGGTTTTGGGGGTTGCACACCGGTGGCAGAGGCTGCGTGAGCCAGCTGGGGAAAGGGTCCAGGGAGGTGCGGTGGGGGTGGCTGGCGAGGGTGGTAAGGCACACCCGGCGGGCACACGCGGGAGGAGAGCTGCTGCATGGCGATCATCTCTGGGCTGTCCATCATGGAGTCTCCACCTTGGCACCCTCTTTGAACCTGAGGCGGTCCCCCGAACAAAGCAGCCGGCGGCTGCGGCATCCTCTGTCCAGTGTCTTTCCCGGGAGGTCTGATATACCCTGAGGGAGGCATCCCGTGAGGTAGGAAATTTGATTGCTCAGTCCACTGGCTGGGAGGCAGCGGTGGCCTCATGGTCCGGGGGTCCACCACATGACCCAGGGCACGGGGCTGGAGAGAGGATGCTGGCCCCATGGGCACTTTCTCCTCCGGCCCCACTGCACCCTGGCTGGGGGGACCGTGGCTGCCGTTCCACAGGGCTGGGTGTGTGCGGTTCAGGTACTTGTAGGGTCGGTACATGTGCCCCGGGGGTACCTCTGAGCCCTCCGGTGGCCTCACCGGGGGCCCATTGTGCCTTGGTGGAAGGAAGCCCTGCTGGAACTGAGCTGGCGGGTAGATGGCATCGGGTGGGGGGCCGCTCACTCGTCCCAGCTGCAAGGTGCCTGGCCGGGGGCCAAGGCCAGTGACATGGGTCGGTCCAGCACATGCCTGCTTCTCCGGGCCGGCCAGCCTGTGCCCACGATGCTCGCTCAGTCCCATGGCAGGCTTGGGGGGGGGGACAGGGTAGGTCTCAGTGAGAGACATCACAGCAAGGAGCGAAGAGGATCTGTGGGTCCCAGGGTGCTGGATCCCTTGGCTGCAGCTTTTCTTACCTGCATAGCAAAGTGCTGATGCTGCTGGACTGGGTCTCCTGGATGGGGCTCAGGCACTCGTGGCGAGCCGTAAAGTTTTGTGGGATCTGACCCACGCAGGGGACCAAACGTTCCCGGCACGGCTGGTCTCTGGAGGATGAAGAGGGGTGTGAGAGGGAGAAATAAAACAATATGTGAAGCTCAGAAAAGCAGTAATGCTGCTGCAGGCAGGAGCAAGGCACGGCCAGAGGAACTGCACAGATGAGCAGACAAGCTTTTTGGAGATTCCACAAAAAGCCTGTAGTCTCTTTCCTCTGAGGGGACACAACTTCCCTGACAAAGCCACTCCCACACTCCAGCCACATATTCCTCTGCTCAAGGTCATGATACACTCACTTGCCACCCAACTACTTGGGAGTGAGCAAGAAGACTCGAGGGGGCAGTGGTTCATTCCAAGGAGAGGAGTGGACCACAAGAGTATGCCGGCAGAAGGATGGGGGAAGGTGTTGGATTTCCTTCAAAATACTTCTTGCCTCCAGCTCTCCGACTATCTGCATCACAAGAATCACTCCAAAATTTTTGTTTGATCTCTAGATAAAAGGGCAAGGGGTAGCTTGGACCTCAGAAGAGCAGCTGATAGACAACACCACAAAACATCACTGGTTAAACTGAAAAAAACCAGTGAATGATGGGTGAGCCCAAAGAGGATACAGGACAGGTGGCATCCAGAGAAGAAATGCTGGGCTAAAGAGAGGCTGCTGCTGCAGTTCAGGATAGCCTTGTGTTTGATTTTGTTTACTGCTTTTATAAATACTCAAGGCATGAAATGCAGTAGTACACAGATGGCATGAAGTTACCAGGCATCTGTAAACAATTGAGACAAAAGAAGGCCGGCTTGCTCCGCACCATAAACTGGAGGTTGAGAGGAAATGTGACTGCTTTCCATGCACAATGGAGTAACTCTCCAAGGGCAGAAGAGAACTGGGTGAGTCAGTGCTGGCGCAAGCCCACATGGGGATGTCAACCATGGGAAATGTTAGGAGACTGTTCCTCACTAGTGTTGGCAAAGAATGAAACCGTACCAGTTTAGATCTACGGGCTGATAATTTTCAGTTGTAGAAACCATAGCCCTGACCCTTAACCTCTGGGAAAAGGTTCTTACCACACAGTAGGAATTTCACAGTAGAGAGCTTCGCTACCCTTTGCCTCCCTCCCTTTGCAGGCCCGATGGGTTAAGGACAGCAGAAACAACTTCTCCTTACCATCTGGCCAGGATGTGGCACAGGGCTGGGCATGCCGCCATACTGCAGAGAGCGAGGGAAACCTCGCCCATTGGAAGAGCTCGCTTCTCGAGGAGGCTGCATTGGGTTGCCACTTGGATCCTCTGCGGAGGACGAGGAGAAGGAGGAAGAGGAAGAGGAGGAAGAAGCAGGAGCCCTGGAAGTAGCTCGATATGGTGGGGGTTTTCCTCCATTTTCCAGGCGTTGCTGCCTCTTGCCTGGTCCATCAGTGTCTCGTGACCGAGTCCAAACGCTGCCTGTGCTGGAGCGGCCAGTCCGTCGGCTCCTCTTCTCTCGTCTCCCATCTTCTCTGATCCAAAACTCCTCATCTGTGTCTCCATCTTCCCCAGGGAAGTGCTTCATCATTGCTCGGTGGAAACACCTCTCTAAGTTGTAAGCCATCTTGGTATATTCTGCAGTCAAAAAATACCCCAACAACATCAGAGGCAGAGCCTTATAGAGAGAGATAATTAAGTAACATCAGACTTTCCCCATCAGACAGATTGTTTCCCCTCAACAAAGTTTCTCTGAGGAAGACTTTTGTTTCAAACTAGTTGACTAATGCAGCATCAGATTCGTTCAGTAACCCCAGCAGAGGACAGGCACACAGGCATGACAAAGTACCACTAGCAGCACAGCCTGCAGAGTCAGCATTAACTCAGTGTTCCAGCATAGTGCCAAGAACTACATTACGAGAAGCAGCACCTCTGCTCGCAGAGATGCATGACCTGCGAAGCCAGCCAGCAGAGTGCCGAGAGAAGAAATGTGAACTTCCAGCAATGCTATTTGATTACGTTCAGAGACTTTCCTTGGACTCGTTCAAATCTCTGCTGTATGCTCCAAGAACAGAGGAAAATCAGCAAATGCATTTATCCATGTACAGTTTCTAAAGCACTTGCTGACCCTGATGTGAAAGCTATTGCCAACATCAGTGTCCCCATTGCGTCATTTCTACAGGACAGTTCTGCTCAGAGGGGCTCCTACTTTTCACTGGAGTGGATAGGAAGGAAAAGACATGTGAGAGGTGTTAAAGACAAGGGTTTAAAGCAAATGACTTTCCAGTTGTTTCCACTAAGCTAACCCTGAAATTCCTTGGGAAACAGAGCTCTCCCCCTGGCAATGCAGGAATTACTTGGGGCCCACAGTGACAAGACTGGGTAGCTGCTCTGTTTTCCCTTTCAAGGCGGTGCTGGTGAGGCAGTCTGCAGTGATGACCCACCATATGGGAACTGATTTCTTACCTAAGCAACATGTAGAATTTTAATTGGTATGGCAGACTCATGTTGTTCATTCAGTAGCCAAGACATGTAAAAACTACATTTTTCATCTAAAGACCTACAAGTCTGGTTCATTCCTCATTCCTCTCTTTTCTGTGGTACTCAACAAACAGTGGAAGCTGACTAGACTCTAATGCTTTTCAAAGCCTGTGCTAAATATCATGAGAAAAAGAAAAAGGGGGCACACAGACACACAAACACAGGAATGAGCTCAGAAAGAAACAGGATTTCCTCTCTTTATATGTTCTGTCTTCGCCATCTACCAACACGGGAGTCCTTTTGTATGTCATGCCTCCAATACAGCATGACCAAATTGTGCTAAAAGCCTCCCTAAAATACCAAGACTTATTACTCAGATGCTCCTACTGTTTTGCCTGGCCTCCCAAAAATACCCTGAAAGAGAATAAGCACAAACCAAGTACTGGTGAGTAGGAAGATATATCACTGCTTTCTTTTACTGAGCACTGCAAATAGATGAACTTAGCATCTTATTGCTCTTACCACTGCCTTCACCATTGTACTTAAGACAGTTCCTGAACATGGTCTTCATATCGCCCACAAATTCTTCCTTGGTGCAGTACTGACCTCCATTCAACTTCTTCTCCATGCTAGAGATGTCCATGGGGGCCTGAAATGCAATAAAATCTCCCTTCACTTACAGCAAGCATAGTGGGGATTAAAAAGTTGCATAGCTACCCTCCTCACAGAGTGGGGATGGGGAGCGGAGGCTGCTCTCCTGAGAGGCAGCCTCTTGGTCTTTGGTATCCTTGACTTGTAAAGCTAGAAGGGACTACTGGAGTCACACAGTTTGACTGCCAGAGTAACACAATCCACAGAATCTCAAAAAACTTCCAAGAAAATGCACCCCAGTCAAGAAAGTGCATCAGCCAAGATGGTTGGACCACTTTCCATACCTTAATGATCTGGTAGTAGTTGGGAGCATACGATTCATCTACGGGTTCCAAGAAGGGCCAAGAGTCTTTGTGAGCCTTCACGACATCTAGAACTGGCAACAGCAAAAGAAAGGTGCACAGTTACACAACACCTCCAGGGGAGAATTTCACTCTGAACAAGTCATGCAGAGCGGAAAGCTGGGGCAGGACTCACCTTTGTACATGGCTGTGACCTCATCGTCCAGTTCGAAGCTGTAATGGGAAGCAAAACAGTGAATATGCAGATTGAGGACATATAAGACATGCTTTCATACTTCATCTTCCCTTCCACTCCATGTACGGTGCCATAATGCTGACAAATAGGCCTCATCACAAACACTCCTCTACTGTGGAGCAAATCCAGATGTTTCTCAGCTTACTCATCACTGTTCTCCAGCCTCACTTCTCCCTCCTCATTCCTGTGAACGATCAGTCTACTTCCTTCCTGCACTCGCTACCTCAACGCACTCGCACGCTGCATGCCCAGCTGCATACTCACAGATCCTTGGTCCTTCGCTCTTCCCTGGTAGGGGAACTGGGATCCAAGTGGGAAAGCTCAGGAGGGAGCTCCTTCCCCTGTGCCAGAAGCCAGGCCCGCTCTTCACGAAGCTTCCTTCTCCTGGCCCGTTCTGCAGTGAGAGAGAGGAGAGGTGAAAAACCACTTAGTGCTCCTAGTCAATAACATCTGGCAGGGAAAACGAAGGCAGTTCCTGCATCTTAAGGACTCTAGTGAAACATCTAGTGAAATGCTGCAAAAGCAGCGACAGCACAAGGGCAGAGAAGGTGAGAATACAGAGAACCATCAACATGACTCTTCACTTTCCATTGACTTTACAATCATTGATTTTGAAGCATTTCTTTGATACAGATGCTGCCCTAGGCAGCTTCCAGACAAATTCCTGACCATGGTGTGGTACAAAGAGAGAAGCTCAATGCACAGACCTAGGCATACATCACCACTAAGGAAAGAGCTGGTTTGCTAAGTTATCATGCTTCAAGATGTGTTGCCTGGTCTACTTGAGAGGTGGCATCCCTGCCCATGACAGGGAGGTTGGATTAAATGATCTCTAAGGTCCCTTCCAGCCTAGGTCATTCTATGATTCTAAGATGCTTCAGGTGAACTGCAGCAGGTGATCTCAAGGCACTCCAGTTTGCACCGAAGCAGATGAAGACAAGTACTGAGAGAAGGGTGAAGTTCTACCAGCTGGGTGGCAATGAGTAACCAGGGTCATCAGTATCCTCCACCACCATGGTTAGCTTTGGGAAGACTGCTCAGGTAGGCCTTCCCAGTCAGCAGCCAGAGCAAGCAAGCTGCCACACAGGAGGGCCACTGGGATAGCTTTGGTTTAAGAGGTGAGAGACAGGAAGAAGCAACGCTGGTAATATAACCTGTGGTTTGCAACCAGACAGCTGGCTAACAGATTGCTTCATATTAGAAAGTTTATGGGCTCTTACGAATCTCATTTCCTTTTTCTTAAAGGAAATCTGAATACATCTGACTTGTTAAACACCTGCGGTTGTACCAGCTTTCTGTAAGAGCGGAATTCTGTGAAAGTAATGTTCAGAGAGAGATGTCATAGGACTAAGACCCCAGAAAAAAGGCCACATCGAGGAACATCCAGAGTGAAAGAAAGATGGGAGAGACTTGGTTAATATCCTCGAGCAGAGGCTCCATCTTTGGAAAATGCCAAAGATTGAAGAAGTACCAGCTCTGGTGAAAGGGTATTAATTTACTGTCTTACTCTGTCAGTCAAAATCAAATTTGGGATGGGGATTCAGAACACAAGAAAACTAGGAATAGCTACAATTTGGGTATTTCCAGGGAGGTCCAAGGCCAGATATGTCAGACTGGTAAAAGAAAGTCCAAATTTCCCCTTAGAAGACTCTGGGTAGCACCAAAGTTGGGAGGACAGCACTAGCATCTAAGATGTCCTACAGAATCTAGCAGCACCTATTATAACTTTTAGCGATGAGAAGTCCAAAATCAAATTGCTGTTAGCAGAGATTATGTGAGTCTGTCCAAGCACAGGTCACTACTTCGTGCCTCTTTCATAAAATGAGCATCACTTAGATGACATTATAATGGATGCCTATGTGAGAAGGATGAGAAAAACGCAAGGTGATTATTTGGGCATCAAAAGGAAAATCTCATGGCAACAGCAGCCAAGAGGTAAGGTGATGTATGTTTTAGAAATCCATCAAGGCTTGCCAAGGATCTAACCTGTTAAACTGACAAGAATTGAGGAACGCTATTCTGGTACCAGACTGGAGCTCAGTCAGGATTAATGGCAGGATCCTCTACTGCAGCAAGTGATTAGCAGAGCATGTTAAAGATCACTGGCAGAGCTTGTTGTCTTGCCATTGGCCTGGGTTGAGTCCTACCCAGTAGCTTTCAAAATCTAACTAACGCCCTAAAAAGTAGCTCAAACACCTACAAAGTCAGATATGCGAGAAATAATGCCGAGGCAGCAACTGGGAAGAGAACTGGGAAACTCTAACCCGATGTTGTGGTAGAAATCTCGAAAGCTACTGTAACTCACAAATTCAGGCAAGTACAGATGAGCCCAGTGAAGGCTCACTACCTGAGGCATGTGTTGGAGTGGGGAGAAAAGTGAAATCCCAGAGTGGAAACAGGAACGTGGTGATCTAAAAATAGGCATACGGTCCAAAACCGAGAAGCAGGTGACGTGCTGATGAGACTGATCAAAAAGCAGATATTTTACCCTATGTTTCACATCATCCCTCTAGAGAAGACCTTACAAAACTAACATTAAATCCCAAACAGACCACAAAACACAAGAAAATCTTTGTTACCCTAAAATCTCTGTCAATGGATGTCCAGTTTAACGTAATCTGAACCAAGCAAAACAAATTACTTCATTTTCAAATCACTTTCTGTCCATATTAAGAACTGTCATGAAAGTAAATGCCCTAACGGAGAGTGTGCTTGGCAATAAGGAAAGATGGTTAAGAAGCCAAAGTTTTACCTGGATAGCTGCTGTTTCTAGGGATGAAAAATACTGCAGTGATTTAACTGAACAAATAAGCCATTTAAGTAAACTTTCCAAGCAGCTTTTGCACAAACTTAAAAGGAGACTTCTCCTGACTTAGCCTAAACTGACTAGAGACAAGTTTAAACTAAACTAAAAGCACAAGCCAAAATCAAAGCATCTCTGCCAAGAAAAGCATGAATGTATGCTAAATTGGCTTAAAACCATTTCTTGCCCGAGCCCATGCCAACTTCTTTGAGTGGTTCTGGTGCCTTTGTACCAGATGATGCAGTGATTGCATTTACTCAAAAAAGGACAAGGCTTATACCAAAACAAGACCTTTTTACAGGTAAATTTATCTTTGCAGTTCTTATGGAAATTCAAAATTAATTCTTTCGACACAAATGGAGAATTAAAGCAGAGAGAATATACAATTTGCCAAGGTGAAACAAATATCTGTGGCAGTTATGGAAGCTCAGTTTAAAGCACTGGATTAGCTAGGACTAGTAACCAGAAATATATGAAGGCCAAGCAAGTAATTGGATTTTCTAAAGATTAGAAAGGTAAGCAGGTAAAAGAAACTATTTTTAGATAACATCTGGTCTGATACCAAACATCTGGTAGCAGACTGTTTAATCTTGGAAAGTTTACAAGGGTTGCATGAACTTAATCTTTTTTCTTTCTCTGATTCTTTATCCACTTAAGGGTTCATGATACTGGTACCACCAGACATTACCAACACAGTTCTCCAAATATTTTCAGCCTTTCCCTGGAACTGTGACGGCCCAGACAGCCACTGTGGCAAAAGCAGCAGACAAAGTAATCCCCATAAAGTAGGCTGACAGAGAGAGGGTGGTCAGAAATGAGCCTGCTCTTAGACACCAGTACCTACATGTACTGGCTAATCATCTGCTGTTTGTGCCTCAATCTGATGTATTAAACACAACATGGCTGTTTATCACAGAACAGCTTAAATCAGCATTTAATTCAAAACCACGAGAAAACAAGACCAACACCTGAGGTTATCACCTCAAGTGCTCTCCTTAGCTTGATTCCCTCATATTTAGTTCTCCAACTGATCAGGCCAGTAGCAATATAAAATCAGTGCTCTTGCTAGTCCTGTGTTGTCCCCTTCCTTTTCTCCTCAAAAGGAATCCTTCTTTGATCATGCATTGGGCCCAAAGGACCAAATGCTATTCAGCAAGAGCAAAGCCAGCTAATCCTGCACACTGGGAAATCCAAGAGGAGGCAAGTGGGGAGACAGAAGACAAGTGAGGAAGAACACAAATAGCAGGGGAAAAAAAAGTACAGCAGGGGCAAGGGAGAAAACAAGTATAATTTGAAGAAGAAGACACCACAGCTGAAGGGTGAGCTGGAGAACAACTACCAGCACCAACGGAGGCATAGGAAGAGAAGCTACAGTCAGACCAATTTATCTGAGGTTAAGTGGAAGAAAACATATTCCCATTAGCATGTCTGGCAGGGAAGGAATGTAAATGGTAGCCCTTAATTCAAGATCTCAGTTTCAGCTTTGAAAGCTTCCACCTCTACTTTGCACTGGCTGCACGTACCTTCCACTGCTTTGACCTTCTCCTCCATTTCTCTCTTCCTCTCCTCCTTCAGCAGCTGCTCCTGCTCCCTCTTCTGCACTGCTATAAGGATTTGGCGCTCCTCCTCTTCCTCTCTACGCCTCTGCTTCTCCATTGAACTCAGCACGTTTGGGTTTACCTGTGACAAAATGGCGCACCAAAAACTGTAACGCACTGACTTACAGAAGTCTGAGCAGAGGCTGGCTTACTTGTGTAAGTATTAAAGCATACCTACAATGAATGGCTGGGGGGGAAAAATGAAAAGGAAAGAAAAAGATCTGTACATATGAATTCTTGGATGAAAAGCAACATGAAAAGGTAAGTTATTTGTCAAGCAATGAAATCCTACTGCGACAGGGACAGAGGAAGGAGAAGCAATGGCTCAGACAAGCTGCCACTCCACCAGGGACGCACTGCATGTATTTCCCTTCTGGGCAAAGGATTTGGGCTGCTGACACCCCCACGCAACACCTCTATACCTCTACCCCTTCCGGCCAGCAGAGGCCCAGAGTTGTGAGCATGAGTAGAAAGGACTACTCTGCTGAACATGTCTCTGCTAGAAAACACAGAGTACTTAGGATAGACGAGGAGACTGGTACAGCCTTGCAGCACGGTGCCGTTTGGAGTGTTGTTCTTTCCTGTTCAAAATAAGGCCTGCCACACTTCTGTATGCCAGTTTCTCCTGGACTTGCTCTCAGTTGTTTATCTGGACAGTTTTCCTGCTGGGTCTTCCGACCAGTCTTCTTATTCAACGCCACCAGGCTCTTTATTGCCCTACTTCCTCATCTCCCCACTGCCAACAGATTGCAAGGCTGTGTATGATCCCACTTAGATTGCAGGATTCCCAGACCAGGGATCTCCTGCTCCTATTTCTCCAATAAAGTATGAGGTATGCACATGGCAGTGTGGAATTACCTTTATTAGCTTAATTTAATTATAAGGCAAATTAATTGGTCATCCACCAGCCACTTCCACGTCTTTGACTTCTGCAAAACCAAGATATGCGTGCCTTATCAGCAGGGAATATCAACTGGAAAAGAACAATGTGCATATAGCTTTCTCCACCTTCATTTTCAGGGAATAACCAGCAACCACCACTTAGGAAGAAGGCATTTCCTGAGGATTAGTGATCAGCTGGGGTCCCTTGGCTACTGCTCAGTCCATCAACTCTCTAGGCCTGTTATTAATCCCCAGAAAAAGAATCTGGCACCACAGTTACTATTTTGTCCTTGTTTCATTGCCTAGAAGTGGAACCTCAGGCTGTTTGGATAAACACCTAGAAATTTGTCTGGTTTCACGTACAGTAATTCCCTCTCTGCCTCCACTACCTCTACACAGCATTGCCCTACAGTCTCCCCTTGCAGCTCTCCATGGACAAGCATCATTTATTATCTCCCTGGCTCCAGGAGCAACAACATATTAAGAGAATTATGCTACAACTACCAACAGCTACGGAGAAGTGTCCAAGAGAGGCTAGTGGGACTCTTGACAACACTAGAACCACAGTTTGCATTTAGGGACAGACTGGGCAGCAAAAACACCTATACTGTGCTAATCTTTTGAGGCAAAATCTACAGCATGATCTCACCACAAGGAAACTGCCTATCTTACTTTCCTTTTCAGATC
Organism: Apaloderma vittatum; assembly: GCF_000703405.1. Taxonomy (NCBI): domain Eukaryota; kingdom Metazoa; phylum Chordata; class Aves; order Trogoniformes; family Trogonidae; genus Apaloderma; species Apaloderma vittatum. The sequence continues at coordinate 12,693 of NW_009701346.1, forward strand.
TTTGCCAAATATTAGTACTTCATTCTTCCATCCCTTTCCTACGACAACCTTTTCTTGAGTCTACAAGCTTTTAGGTGAGCCAGCTTCTCCTCACATTCAGTTTGAAGTTAATTTCCCATTCCCTCATTCCATCCAATTATTCCAGGTTACGCTCTTCTAGGCGAACATAAATTCTCCTCTTCTTCAGCCACATTGCAGCCTTGTGTCCTCAGACACTTAGACAAAACTCTTCCATTTCTGTAATTAGGTTAAATGTTTCCTTATAAAGCAATACTTCCAGATCCTTAATCATTCCAGTTGTGTCTCTCAGACCTTTCCTTCAACTGATCCAATACCCAAACATCAGGATGCCCAGCACTGAAACTGCTACGCCAAGTACGAGAGGTCAAGAACCTACAGAATTGGGTTCTGTGCTTCCACTTTTGACTCTTTCCATATCCTTTTCTCAGCTGCTCTACCATTTGATTTTCTGCTCATGCACTGAAAAATCACTTCCTTTCAGGTCTAATTCTGATTACCATCAAACAACTTTCCTCTAACTTTCTTGATCAATCTTTAAATTGCAGGAGGAACCAAAGAAGTCAGGTTCTGCAGCAATTTGAAGAGAAAGAGATGAGCAGGAACCAACCACCAGAATTTGGTACACCATGATATTTTATTAAGAATATGACCATCAGCCCTATGATTCTTCAGCCAATAGACCTAAGCCAGCCTGGCATGTCACACTGATTTCTTCAGGTGTTGGTGCACAGGCCAGATCTTCCCTTTCCCTGGATTCATACAGCTTCCACCATTCATGTCTTACGGAAACATGAACACAACATCCAGGCTGCAGTGCTCACACCAGGACCTCTCCAAAACCACACGGTGCATTCAGCACCCTATAGTGTAACGGCGTGACACAAAATCCATGGCATGTTTCAGATCAACCCACTGCAAATATGGCACCAACAAAGCAACAGGATAATATTAAGCAAATGACACCATATCATCCTAGCAGATCTAGGAAGAGAAGAAATGGGAAAAGCAGAAACCAGAAATGCAGCATAGCGAGCACCAAGGACTACAGCAGATGTCCACAACCGCACTTGCTCCCTCGCAGCGCTTGCAGGGCAGCAGAAACGCTGTCTCTTTGAGACACTTCAGACACAGAAATACTCTGATTTTCAGAGGGACCTACTGCCTGTTATCCCACTTAAGCTCATTGGAGATGAGTGTGCTCAACTATCGGAATGATATAAACAAAGACCCAACACCACTTAAACTTCCTTCCAGACCAAAGAGGTGGCAAAGGGATGTTCCCCCCAGCTTCCTCCCCACATCTGCGACCACAGCATCACCACCTCCTTCCCTCCGCCAGAGAGCACTCCAGGACACATCATCGCTGACATTTCCCCCCTCCCAGGGACCCCTGAAAGGGCCAAGCTTCTGCCTTTTGCTTTGCTCTCCAGACAGTGGGTATCAGACTTCAGGGGCAGAAGGCCAGGAGGCGCGAGTGCCCTGGGCGCCCTGGCCCCCTCCAGGCACACGCCCCAACCCCACATCCTCCAAACCTTCCCTGCTCCAGTTTCCCCAGCCTGGCCCTAATGAGGGTGCTGCTCAGGCAGCTCTTTAATGAGGAGCTAATCTGAACCACCTGTTGAGAAATCCCCCGCAGGATTAGGAGCCGACGGAGTAGTTATATCTTGGACCGAAGAGGCATCCAACTCGCGGAGTCGGGAGGAAGTGGTCACCCCCGTGCCGAGCTGAGGTTTTTCTCCCCCAGAATTGCCTGCTGACCACCCCCTTGCTCGGCAAACAAGCTATCAGACATGCTGGCATCTTCCTTGGTTCCCCATGTCCTGCTGGGGAGCGGGCAAGAGTGTCGCCACACTCTCACTGCCTGGCTCCCCACGCCCTGGGTGCTGGGAGGGCCCCAGCTCACTGGAAACGTTTCGCTGGCCCACAGGCAGCAATTAACAGCCCTCTGCCGCCGCAGACCTGGAGCACCTGCGGTACTGATTAGCATCATTCAGGCTCCATGTGTTTCCCACTCCCCTTCTCCTCTGGGATTTCTGCTGCCTGTGAACAAACACATGCCTCTGTGCTTCCTGCACGGTGGGCTTTGCAGAGAGCGTTTTTGGCCCCAAACTGACCATTGCTGGGGTCTTATTTTCCTCCCGGCAGGCTTTCATCTGCAGCATAACGCAAAGTTCTTCCTTCCTTTTATTTATCTATTCCAAGTAAACATATTTATTACAGGGAACTGTACTTTCTCCTTTGTTTTGCAGAAACCCTTGACCCTGGCTCATGTGGAATATACCCTGCAGTTTAGTTTCCCAGGGTTTGACAAACCACTAGGTAACTATGTTTTCATTACATCTACAGGGAGAGATTATACTGTGGCCTGATAGAATCAAGCCAGTTTTTTCCTCCAAAGTCAATCCTGTTTTGCCTGACCGATTGCTTTGGGTATCATTTGCCAGTCCAAAGACCCCCCTATCTCTGCTGTACCATGCCCCTGGCCGTGCCAGTGTGACTGTTGGGGGCTGCACGGTGAACTGGATCGGAAAGCTGGTCTACGTTAAAAATAACCCCAACCAAAGAAAAAGGTTATATTTAACTCCAGTCATTCTCCTGGGTCTGGTTCACTGCACAGACCCGCAAGCAGTTACATTGATGGAGTGGAGATGAGAGTGAAAAGGCACAGAAAGAGCCATTTCTGCCAATGAGCTGCAGTTCGATAAGCATTTCTTTAAGCAGCCTAAACTGCGACTTCCATTTCCAGCTGACCCCCTTCTAGCTCAGCTCTGTACCGCATCAGTCATTCTTCTTTCCCTCTGCACTATCTACACCCTCATGTGTTTGCAGCCTCACGTTTTCCCCTTGGCTGAATTTCTGTCATTTCCCTTTGTAAGCTGGTTCTTCTAGCCCTCTCATCCTTCTTCAACTTTTCTTTGAACTGCCTCGAATGTGCCAGCACTTTCATTGAAGTGGAATTCCCCAGACTGAGCGCAGATTTCCATATGCAGCTGCACCCGAGACCGGCTACCTCTGCGATCCAGAGGGCAGCACCTCCCTGCTCGCCATAGAAACCCCGAGTGTCAGCCTGCCTTTGACAGGCATTACCACCCATCTCTCTTTCAGCACAAGCACTTTCAAACTACTCCTTCCCACTGAATAGCGATGCTGCGGTTTACTTTTTTCCCCCAGGAGGCATCTGCTCTCGCCTCCCTCCGTTGGCCTCCCCCTCGCACCCCCCCTCACCTCCTGCTTGATTGGTTTGATGGGCTGATGGTCAGACATCCACCTGGGAGAAAACTCTGTCCGCTGCAGACGCTTCTCCTGAAACAGGGTTGAGAATTGAGGGAAGGAAAAAGAGAGTGGAGGAAATTAGGGCACATTGGTGATACTGGCAGGAGAAACTCTGGGGGCTAGAAGTGACCACGAAATCCCTATTAGCTTTACAAGGGTAGCAAACAAGCAAACTGAACTCAGTCCAAGAACATCAGGCTCACTGCAGAGCCCATTTTACAAAGCCATCTAGCTGAAGGATCCTGTTCCAAATGCGTCGCACCTGAAAACATTCAGTTGACAGACAACACCCTTTGGAGTTTCAGGGCTCTGAAGTAGCTCAAGTAGCCTTTGCTAGGACAGCTAAGCAGCCACTACCCCTTCAGCAGAGCCAGCTGAGAAACAGCAGTAAAAGTGGAATCACAGGCAGTTTGCATAGAAAAGCTAGGCTGTAAATCGCAGGAGTTCAAAAGCAGACAGAGATTCCCTGCTAGCAGAAAAGGGACAGAGAACTTGGCTGAAGACAGTAACCCCTTCAGCCATCCTACCCACGCTGCTGTGCAATCATGAACCAGATCCTTAAGCATCGACTCTAGTCCTGTCACTCCATTAAACAGCCCCCTCATCCACGCCCCTTGCAGGCAGGAGGTGAAGGGGAGCACCACAGGGCGACAGGCTGCTTGGATTCAGCTCTCCTTCCATCGGCAAACGTCCATGCTCTTGGAAATGGTCAAAGAGAGGTAAACAGGATGTCATGTCTCCTCACCTTCTGTGCAATCATGTTGCAGATCTCCGGCAGGAAGTCTTCACTCAAGAGTTTGTAGAGCTGTCTCTCTCTAAGGGAAGTCCTCTCTCTGAAGCTCTCTGTGACCTGCCTCCACTCCTCTTCCGTCTGACACAGCAACCACCATGTCCCACGGCCAGGCCCTTGGGACCCTTCAACAACATGAAAGGATGTTATCTCCACAGCAGTTATAACTAACAACTTTTCTTTATCCTTTTATCCTCTCCTCAGGGCTCAGGAAGAGCAGAAGATACTGCCAATGGCCACTGTTATTCAAAACATGCTCTTTGCTATAGACCTAAAGGTCTCTGCAGCCACCAGAAGGACTGCTACCTCCCCTCGTGACACTGAAAGGGATGCCAAGGCACACAGAAAGTGAAATACACTGGTGAAGAAATAATGGTGGTACCTGGGACAGACAGGTACTGTGACACCCTTGTAGCAAGCCTCCACTCCAGTTATGACAGACCACAGAAAATTATTGGTTTCCTGTAATGAAGGCTGTCAGCCAGAACACGACACAGGGTAATGCAAACGTCTGATTTAGTTTGGCAGTAGAATAAGAACATCAAAAATTAGTGTTATTTGAAATAAGGCTTTTTTTTTTTTTTCTTCTTTTTTAGCACCTTTGCTGCCGTGAATAAAACCTCCCATTCTCCCCAAATGAAACATTTTGTATGCAGGCACTTCTTGAAAGAACAAAAGAGGAAGGACAGAGTTCATCGGGCTGCCAGATGAGGGGGAAGTTCCAAAAGTTCACATCTCATCTCTGCTCAACGCAGAGTGGGATCTGAAGCAGATCACCCACCTGCTCTGAAGCAAGTCCCAACTACCAAGATCCCCTGAGCTGTTCCACCTTGTGTTAAACATTTGAATATTAATTGTGCAGGAAGGACTCTCTAGTGCAGTGGTTGGAACACCCACCTGGAGGGTGGGAATGTGGTTCCGGCTTCGCACACAGAGCAGAGAAGCCTCATGGGTTGCAACATGCATGCTTTTGCCTCAGGACACTCTCAAAGCAGAACCAATTGCGGTCCACTTTTGGGGAGGGGGAAGATGTTGGTTCAAACTCCTTTGGGCTGAGGGCTTCTCAGCTCCCTCTAGACTTTTCTAGAGCTAACCACTGGCTACTGGAAAGAAAGCAATGGTCACAACCCCTGCTGGCTGATGTCATGTAGCCTTCTCATCCCATTTTCAAGCAAATTAACTGCGAAAAATAAAAAGAAGCACAAAACAGAGCCCCTTTCTTTCTGAACCTGACCCTGAGCCCTTTGTGGATCTGAGCTGCCAGTAGCTCCAACACAGAAGCTATCGGGTTGCCCCAGGAAGACTGGAAAGCTGCAGCCTCCCTCCAGCCACCAGCCCTCTGTCAGACACCTCCCTGTCCCGGTAGTAGCACAGAGGGAGGGTGTGCTAGCTCCAGGTCACAGGGCCAGCCCATAGCTTAACCCACCCTCAGCTCCAGCTCAAGTTAACGCGCTGGGGACTGGTAATTGAGATGGCAAACGACCAACCATGTCCTAGTTTTTGCCACCCTGTCTATGTAAAACCATCCCCTGCCCACCTGCAGTGGGGAGCTTACCTGCACACTGACCCCAGAGCCTGTACCCTTGTTTGCCCTTCCCTTGCCAGCTGCCTATGGGCAACTCGTTTCAATAGCACTTAGAACTAAGGCACCACTTTGTGCCACCAGAAGATTTCTCCACAGCTGAAGTGATAGAATTTGCTGGAAGACGATCCAAAACCCCCCAGTGCCTCATGTGCATCACTCCAGCTCTGCTGCCCAGCTCTGGGGCAGCCACCAGGAAATCTGAAGGCAAAGGGTGAAGGGAAGGAGGCATGGGAAAGACAATGCCACCCTTGCCTTTTATTGTGGGGAACAGGGCATGTTGAGCCCTGGGTTATATGGAAGCCATCCTCATGTATGACAAATTCAAACTCGAGTCCCACTCCCTCAAAATCACTTTCACATTATCTTGCCAACTCACTTCTTCTGCTTGTCTTGTTAACCCTTAGGTGGGCATCCCCAAAACATAATTTACTATGCTCAGATGCCCAACAGCCATGGAGAAGGAGAGGTGAAGAAATTCAAGAAGGTTCTTCCTTCCCTATCTTGGTATCACTGACTCCACTCTCTTCCCAGTCTAAAAAAAACGCACCCAGCTACAAACAGGTCCTTGTGCTCACCTCATCTGCAGAGGAGCAACTGCCATTCCCAGTCCATTTCCATCAACTTGAGTAAGTGTGTGTGTGGGGGCCCCTAAGGCTCAGTGTAACCCAATGGGTTAGGCTTCTTCATCTCCAACTAAACCCACTATAAGATAGGAAGCCCACAGCTGCCCAAGCTCCCAGCTGAAAGGTAGCTTCTAATGCCAACTCCTGCTTCCAAACTTGGCCCCAACAACGGGCAGAAAGACTCTCCTGAGAAAGGTATCTCCTTTGGGCTTTGAAAATTTAAGACGTGTGTTAGCTGATCATATCAGCTCTGACCCCGCAAAATCTCTTTACCATTTCTTATTTGAGTCTCGCGGATTAGCAAGTTCTCTTCTGCCTTCTCCCTATCAAAAAAAAGAAAGAGGAGTGATATAATACATTACTTTACATAACTGAAATGCAGTTGCTTCTGAGCAGAAGAATAGGGGATACAGCAATCATCCAATGCAGAGCAAAACTATGAAAAAACCTCTCATGCCGAACACATTCAATATATATTTTCAGATACATGTTTATCACAGCTTCAGAAAATTTTATGAAGTGAAGCGTGCAGGGTGGATTTTGGCAAGGACAGTATCGCAATTCTTATGAGAAGCATCCCCAAATCTATACCGACTCAAGTGGACAAGTTTTTTGGCTTCAAGCATTACACAGTGAAAGCGTTCTTTATCAGAAGCATATCCCCTAACGCTACACAGAGGAAATGCATCCAAAGCGAGGTGGTTGGAAGAGTGATACCCACTGTTTCACCAAACTTGGCTTCCAGCTCAGTCAGATTTTTCTTTGGAGAGTGATCAAAGCATCCACCGAGTCTGAGCTTGCTTCACTTCAGAGATGCATTGAAATCATGGCAGCATGACATATACATACTTATTGGGGGAACCCCAGAAGTACATTATATCTCCCTCTGGGAACATATGCATTTTATGTTTGTTGCAGGAACCACCTTTCCATACCTCAGCAAATTTTCCTCCAGTATTTTTTTCCGCTTTGGGGGTCGCCCTCGTCTCTTGCCCGTCTTCCCAGGAACATTTAGGGTGTTTGTCTGCCCCTCGCACCCCCTGTAAAATGGCAAAAACACCATGAAGTGTCTGCTGAGCAAAGGAACTGTGGCTGGCAGGACTGGGAGAAGAGCAGGGAAATCAGAACAGCTGTTAGGAACCCAACCAAAGGAGGGATTAAATCAGAGCAGCAACAGGACGGGGAGGGGAGGAGAGAAGGGATTCCCACTGGCCGGGAGCCTGATCTGGGAGCTGTCGGTGCGGTGCGTGGCAGACAGGGAGGAATGCGGTGGGGCAGGCAGCATCGCTTCCACAGCAGGCTCTCCCGGTGCCACAAAGGCTGCAGGCTGGCTCCGACACAATGCGAGACGTGGGGCAGCTCG
>NW_009701347.1:0-17881 GCF_000703405.1 Apaloderma vittatum
ATATAGATATAGATATAGATATAGATATAAAAATGCACAGCTCATAGTAGGTGTTGGGCACCGCACAAATCCCTGAGTTACAGAGATTTTTCTGGGTAAGCAATACCGTGGTCACTAGGAAAATTTCTTACAGCCCAAGTAGACGGAAATGCTGAGTTGGTAATTTACATTACACCCCTCCTTAAGATTCTGTATAAAAATGGAAAAGTTCTACTTTTAATTATATTCTTGCAGGTGTCAGAAAAAAAAAAACCAACCCAAACCCTCGACCAACTTATCATCTTCACAAGAAAATACTCTGAAACAGGCTGTTAACTGCACCAAGCGCCAGGAGGTCACGACGTAAAAGATCTATTTTCTTTTCTTCTCCTTTTTTTTTTTTTCTCCAGGAGAGAAAACAGTTTACAAAACAGAAAAAGGCTTGTTCAATGAAACAATCCGCTTTAGATCCAAGTGCAAAAGTCAGCCATGTGTACTAATTCTTAGTAATTATGATGCAAAATGAACTCCTTGGGGACTTGGAAGTCAAGGCTGGGCAATGGTTGGGCAAACCCAGGTGATGGTGACCCCTTCCAAGCCCTTTGTGTCACCGAACAACCCAAACCATCCAAGTACCTGCTCGGCCCTCTCTTTTTTTTTTAGGGATTACTGCTCTACTGTACTCACAGGGCTGAAATGGAAACCACGAAAAAGTAGCAGGGATCCCAGCGCAGAGCCCTCGCCAAAGCAACGAGTGCGCTCCCAGGAAACAAAAGCACCGATGAAGGAAAATCTAAACATCTGTAACAGCTGGAAATCAGAAGGGGAGAGCAGGCAGGTGATGGGGCAGGTGTCTTTGATAAAATTCATCTTAGCTGGCTGCCCCACTTTAGATTCTAACGCATCAGGCGCTCCTGTCTTCTCGCCTCCCACGTAAGCAATTACTACATTGTGAAATGAGGTAAAAACCCAAGACTGAAAATTTTCAGAAGCGTTCAACAGCGGCTTTCCTGTTTCCACATTGAAATTGCAGGTTTCGTGTTGGCTTAAGCGGGGACAAAACATCAGGCCAATAGGCTGAAAGGTATCAGGGAAAAGCCTGTCTTTGGCATATTTTACCCATATATTTACACCGTGAGAGAAAAAAATCTAGCCTTAAAAAACTAGGCACTACTTGTAATGAAGTCTCTGTGACTAGTCTGAATTGGGTTTAAAATTATTAAAAAAAACAAAAAAAGCCAAAGACCACCTGCGGAAAAGACAAGTTGTGACGGGTCTAGCTGGCACGAGACTCTGCCCTGAAGCGGGGCGCTCCGGTTAAAAGGAACCGCGAGGCGTTCTGCCACCGCACGTCTGCTGCTGTGACTTCACGCGGCATCTCTCTGCTGATACATATTTCAAACACCAAATAGGAAAAGCCGACGTTTGCCGCACGTTTAATATGCCTTGAACCACCTCTCCCTTCGAGCCGATCCCGAGTTCACAGGGAGCTGCTGGCAGAGAGCTCGCTCGCAGCGTTTCTCGTGAATGACAGGTCTCTGTGAAGAGTGCTTTTTGTACTGCGTTAAAAAAATTCACAGCAGTCTGTAAAAATAAAAACTCGAGATCAAATGACATCTTAAATGAAAATTTTGCGGGATTCTCTATGGCTGCTGTGTTTATAAGACGTTTTACTAGCGTTAGGGGCAAATACCTTTTACTCTGCGAGTGCTTTATTGCATTTCTCCTTCACTTACAGCACACTTTTTATTTAGGGCTTTAGAAATCCACATTCTTCTCTCCCTCCCCTTCTTTTTTTTTCCTCCCCTGAACGCTCCTAAAGTTACAGAACAAGGGGATCCTACCTGGCAGTCTACAACAGGTCAGTGATCAAACAGAGGGAGCAGTGAGACAGCAGCCAAATCCTGCCCCATCTCCTGAGAATTACCGAAAGCCGGGGCTTCGCAGCCTGCACCGCGACCGAGCCGCTGCACCCCGGGGCTCAGCTCATCGCCGAACGCTCTCTGCCAGCACAAATCTCTGCAGCTACCCAGGCTGAGACGCGAGTATTCTTGTTTCTAAAGTTGCTGCTCGCCGTAGTTTTCGACGCAAGGTAGAAGCTGCTTGAAAATGTGACCTCATCTGTCTTATGACAGCGGGAACAAAGACAGATTGAAAATATACCCACATTGCTCTGCCCCGGTGATCAAAGCTGGTTTAAATAAACAGTGTTCTTTATCTGTAAAGTGCACTGGTCTTTGAACAACTATTCATTTTACCTAAAGTATTTACATCTGCTTGAGCAAAAGCAATACAGCAGATAAAGCAAGCTGTAATACGAACAGACAGAACTAGAGAAACCCGTGAAGCGTTATCATTTACCCAGTTGTTCATTAAGATACTACTTTGTGCAAGCAAAACACTCTGAAAAACTTCGTGGGTTTTAAATACAGCCTACACCCAGGAGCGCATTATGTACCGAGTTAACATTACACAGCCTACGTCTGCTAGGAACTCAAAGAAGCATGAGTTGTTTCTGCCATTTCAAAAAGCCAGTATCACTGCAAAAAGTGAAAATTAGTGGGTGCAATAACACATCAGGAGAGCAGTGACGTGGCGGAGTGGGTGCCACAAAGGAGTAACTCGTTATTAACTCTGGGAAAGGTTAGCGTGGATCCTCTTTAGCCCGTAAGCCGCAGCCAACGTGACTAAAGAGACATTCCTTAGTAAGGAAACAAACTCCAAGCTGCGAGGATTACACAGCGCGGGGAAAAGGCACGATGCACACGAGCATTTACCCTCCTGTCAAGCCCGGCTGGCCTAGCTAGGCCAGAACTGAGCCGCTCTAACGGAGTCCGCTCCCGAACCGCATCTGTGGTCAGACAGAAGCCTCAGTCCACGGAGTTCCTGCGACACGTCGCGCGTTCAGGAACTTCGCAGGAAGGAAATTAAAAGGTACTCACGCAGCCACCAGCAAGGATTTCTGCAGCCAGTGGGACGGAGCCGTCTTTAGACATAAATTTGTCTCTCACAAAATCGTTAACCTTAAAAGGAAAAAAAAAAAATGGTGAAAGCTGATAAATTAAAAGGTTGGAGAAAACACTCGTCAGCTGCAAATTCTGCAAATGCAAATGCATCCATGCAGCTACCGAACTAACCGGTATCAAATGAATCTTAATGCTTTATATGAAATATTATAAAGTTGGCTCGCTTTTTCTTTCTAGCAAAGACCCGCAGAATGATTCAAATATTTAGTACTGAAAAAAGACAACAATCACTTATTAAATAATACAACTATCGCCTGAAAATCAACAATAAAGTTATTTAAGATTTTAGAAATGCTCACTACACTTACAAATTCAAATATAATTTCAAATTAATATCGGAATAACTTTTAACACAAGAGTAATTCAATTAATAGCGTTAATTACTTTTTGTTTAATGCATACTACTAGATTTGGTGAATAATAGCTTACAAGCAAAACATTACAACTGGGTTACAATAAGAAATTCTTCAGTGCCTTAAAACCACTCAAGAAATAACCAAATGATAGAAGTCAAATATTTAGGGGAAAAAAATGGATGCAAACAAGTTCCCTTCTTTCCAGCGCTGCACCACACGCTCGTGTTAGCTCTGTTGTGCTAGAATTAAGCACCCAGGAGCCACGTGGAGACACGAACCCCAAAGCCCTCCAACTCCAATCAGCAACTATTCACTTTCGCTCCGAAATGAAATCCGAGGCCTGCGCTCCTTAGGAACAAGCAGACGAGCTGAGGGAGTGGAACAAGCTTGTTATAGGCTGGAGAGACTCCAGACATAAGTTTTTGGTACGATTCTGAAAAAGCACACGTGTCTGTCTGTCTGCGTGCCACTTGTAATGCTGGCAGGTCAGATATAAAGAGGTTTTTGTAATGAAGTTTATAGCGAGCAATAATGATGGAATACACTCTACCACGTTATCATAAATTAAGGATAAGAATCCTTAACGTGCTAATTGCAATTAGGTGGACTTTGCAACGTGGAGAAATGTGAAAAGAATGCATTTGCAAACTCACAGTAAGTTTTATGGCCTTTTCTGGTGCTACTCCCAAGAGCTGCGGTAACAGACCTGTAACATGGAAACAGAGAATTCAATGCATCGAGTAACTTGGTATTAACTAAACAAATCAACAAATATATGGAGAGATCACCACCTAGAAACAAGCAATTTTTACAGCAATTTTGTGTTATTATATTTAATGAGAGTACTTAAACATTCCATTTCGAGAACAAACTCGGTGCTACCACTTCAAGTGCTACCAACTGCCTACACGTATTTGTTTCTTAGCTTTTTTAAATCCATGATACAACACTAATAACGTTTGCCAACTACATTTCAGTACTCTGTCCTAAACGAACACCTATTTTCTGCATCATCACCCCAAAATTAAGACTCTCCGATTAATTTTGCAAGACGCACGACGTACCCATTTCAAAAATCACGCGCGCAGGACCTTTTCACTGGCAAACCCCAATGCCGTTAGACGGCAGGACCCAAGGGAATAGGAATCAAAATACTGAAAAACATCCAAACACGTACGGCCGCATTCTTGAGCTCCTTGCCCAGCCAACCCACCAGTTCGTAAAACAAAGGGAGTTATGCTGCTTCCTTCCCAGGTGTGGAATCTCCTATTCCCTGGCTTTTCTTAGAAGTGATGGGCTACAGAACTGGAAGTGGGAATCTCTGACTGCGGGCTTCATGTGCCTGAAGTCAACAGTGGATATTTGATAAACTTGGGGACAACACGACCTAAAAATACGCAAAAGCTAATTCAGCCGGGTAAGCCTGGGGCTAGAACGGCGTTGCCAGCGTTCATCAGCCCAACGCAACGGGGACACCACCGAGACACGCGAGCAAATGACCCCAGCCAGAGCTCCTGGGGCACACCTCGCTCTGCTCGGCAGCTCAGGCAGCACCTTTGGCCACTTTCTACAAAGCCTGATGTTTTCACCTCTCCAAGAGTTTATTTTTGGGGAAAAAGACAACAACTGAGGTTCCACCTCTAAGAGTTAACTTGTTGAAAAGCATTTTCGCCCCAAAGAGCTAAGCATCAGACTAACAAAGAGAAAAATGTATGTGCTTTGGATTAGTGTATTTGTCCATCCTGCTACCAGCCACCAGCTTTCCTTGTTACTACTGATGCTCTTGACAGGGAAATGATTTTTGGCAAATGATTTTGGCTTGTGGTAGCAGGAGGGCCAGTCGTTATTTCTGTGCTAATGCCTTTAAAATTTTGCACCTGCATTAGCATTTCTGGTTTTCAAGTGTCCAAAAGAGTAATTAATATGGCTGATGGATGTATCCACCTAACTGTTACTCAACTACATTGAATTATGATCACATGGCTCCATATTCAGACGAAGGAATCCAGTAACACTAAGTTCATATACAGATGTTTAAACAAAAAAAAAGATCCTGCAGAGTAAGCTAAAGTTCGAAATACGAATTTCTTAAACAGTTGTAGCTGCATAGGTGAGTTGAATCCAGACTTCCAAGAAAAATCATTAAGACAGTAATTAAATATCACATTTTCTTCAGCACTGTGAAAAAACCACAAAGATATACAATGAATAGGATTTTTCCAGTTTTCGCCTTATGCGGAAAAAAATTATCTTTGGAAACGCGATGATATTTACATCTTGCTGTAGGACACGTGTGGCTTTGCACAGACCTTACAGCTAACGAATCTGTCTGTTCAGAGACTTTAAAAACATTCCATTTACTTCACAAGCACGCTGCCTGATCCTAAACCTAATCCGGTAGAATTACGGCCAGTCCGTAACCAGATACATAATTACAAAAGAACCCGGAGATCATGAATTTTAAAATCACACACACATATATTGCTGCACCTAAGCTATACATAACATGACTCTGAAGTCATATTCTATCAAATAAAATGCAGAAAAAGATACTAAAAATATTAAGAGATAAAATAAGAAAAAAATGTCCAGCTGGAGAACTGTATAATCTCCAGTTCTGGATGCAACATAAGCAGGACAAATCAAACTGATTTTCACTGGGCTGAGCTGAAGATTGCCTTTTAACCATTTTTCAGCTCCTAAGACTTTGCATTCGTCAAGGTACTTGTGAAATTGCAGGAAAAACATGTTTATCTTGGCACAAGGTATTTTTTTCCCCATCTGGTCCATTCCTTTTGCACTCGAATCTGAATGGGACTGTTACAACTCAAAACTTTCCATGAAAGTTCCGTGTAGAAGAGAAAGATTAAATAGAAGAGGTAGAAGTTACAAAAAAAGAAGAAAAAAACCCAAAGCCCACCAACAAAAAAAACCCCACCCAAACCCAACCAAAAACCCAGAGCGTTTTTCTCTTCCTCTCTACTTCACTCATTATTTTATACTATCAAAGTGCCTTTTAAGTTTAATTACCGGCAATTGTGTACACTGACTGCAAGATACCATGCAGCATTCTGAAAAAATAGCAGAATTAATTTTAATGCTACATTTTATAGCCTGGCCAGACACTAGGCAGGCCTTTCTGTCTCCAGCAGCTGAGGAAGGCAGAGGGATTCTCTTTGTTCTCGTACCTACGTAATAAAGCTCCCTGTACGTTACGACCATCAAAACTAAATCCTCTTTTCTTTATAGTTTTGATGGGAGCCCTGAAACACTGTCGGAAGGTTTCTGAATGCGATGAAGACGGTAAGTTTTGGAAGAAAGCAAGCTCATCAAGGGACACAGAGGAAAAACGTCATTTTTCTGTTGGGGTTATCCTGACGCGCTGGGAGTTTTCCCAGCATTAGCAGATCAGCGATGTGACACACACACAGATGGAGGACAAGCTCAGAAATGTCTGTAACAGCAGAGAATAACATTTTGCACACAGGGAGCCTGCTCGTGCAGCACGCAGCAAACATGTTATTCAACCCATTTTTACGTATCCGAGGCTTTTTAGTAGCAATTACCACGTACCGCTTCCTATCTGACACCCTGCCATGGAAGGACTTTATGGGAATGTGAAGGTGTGGGCGAGAAAGCACCGAGAGCTGCGTTCTGTTTGTGATTATCACAGAGTTACTCCCTGAAAGAGTCCAAACATATTGTCTCCAAATATATAAGCAATAGCTTATCCAGCCCAGCTGCGGTGAGGGCAACAAATTAAAAAAAAATATAATAAAGAAAATCTTACTTGGCCAAAGTATTTTTTCAGATGTCTAAGTGCGAAACTTCAGTTTCACACTGTGTAACCCATGAGATTTTCCCTTCGTATCAGAAAATGCCACTGACTGAAGGAATTGTTTCTGGGTCTAGGTAAAGTATTCGAAACCATTTGGATATCGGACAGGCAGGTGGGCACAGAACACTGCCGAGTTTTTCTCTTACAGGATTCACACAAAAAATTGGAAAATAAACCCCCAGCCGCCATTCAAGCCCTGGTCTCTCAGATGGGAAACGGGGCAGCTCTTGAAAAAGGTTTCTTCCACAGAACGTTGGGGAGCAGGAGGAGGCTTGTACTTCCATTCCACAAAAATAGTACTTTGGTGCATCCTTCCCGAGGAAAGCTTCTGCCATGGTCTTGTCCCATTAGCCTGGGAGTCCACCAGTAATAATGAAGCTGGATGACGAAAGAACGATTAAAATCTAAGATTAGACAGTCTCTGGAGTCACTGCAGGGCGAGAAGCACCATCAGAAGAAATAGAACTAACAACTCCTGAACGGTTAACGATGGCGGATGACAGAGTCTTCCGCAGCACCTCCTGTCTTTTCCATCCTCCAGGAGACCTGGCATTCACAGAACAGCTACTGAACATTTTCAGGAGCTACATTTTCTCTCCGGTACTGGAAATCTCCCACAAAATTTCTATCAAGTACAGGTGAAACGATCTCCCCGCGAAGCAGTGAAGCGTTCCGCGACTCATCGGGTGGACTTCTGATTAAAACAATATTAAGAAACGCAGATGACCTCAGTCAAGAGATGTTGACAAATCACAGCTTCCAAAACGATTCTTAGATTTGCATGTACATAAATACCGGCGAGTTTCTAAATATGTATTTCAGATATAAATGTAGACACAACAGCAAATTACAGGTGTGTGAGATGAGTATTCTTTTCAGCCATGCTGAGAAAGAGACAGATGAAAAATTTATCTCAGACATAATGATTCTGTGATTCCAAGGAATGAATCTAACAAGACAGCATTCAGATAATGCAAATTATAAAGATTCTACAGAGGTTTACATCATGTTCTGTTTGTTTGGTTTTCTTTAAAATCAAAGCATCTTCTCGGTGGAAACACTGATTATCCTTAGAACCAAACTGACATTAAACAAAATTCAGTGCTCTCTTTATATCCACAAGATGGTGTAATTTATCCTTATCTGAGATGGTGGTTAAGAACATGGTGGTTTTACCCTTTTCAAGTTTGGAATAAAATAATGATACAAAAAAGAAACAAACCGGTTCACTTCACTGGATGGAAATATGTGCCTTGTATTAAAAATACCAACTGAAACGGCTGAGTTCAGGGTAGGGTTTGTAATTCCTGCTTGATTTCTTGCAACGCATCACAACAAAGAGACCACTGCTCCCAATGTTCCTTCTGTAATTTTTAAAAGGTTTGGCATCACTATTCAGCCAAACAGGAGAGCTCTACCACTTCCAGAGGGTACAAAACCCCACGTTTCCTTAACTCTGAATGCCCCACGGTGTAAGAAAGAAGACCAGTTACTGAGGAGCAGCAAAAAGTAACACACTCTGTACTTTGTCTTACCTAGTGTAGTATAACACCACAACAAGATGATTCTTGCTCTAAGTTTACTGCATTAATTCAGGTCAATATACTAGTCTACAAAATGTTCCTTTCAAATTTTCTTGTCCTCTCAAACTTAACTGGAAGCCTTCATTGTGCATCCAGCTGCTCAACCTCCTTCGACATCATCTCCTTAGAAAGCGCGGAACAGCACAAATTTACAGAACTGCACAGAGGGAGCTCCGTATTTTTAAAGGGTTTTCTCTCTTTGACTCTTTAAAAAGAGAAGATAAATGAGGGTGTCTTTTAAGTAGAGGATCTGCAGAAACGCAGGTCTCAATTCGCCTCTGAAATGATGGTGTTCCTTGCCATCACACAATTCCTACTATATAATAATCCAGAAACCAGATTATTGCTCTGGGTTTAGAAGTTCAGCTCCACCAAGCTGTCTGAGATTACACTAGTCGCTACTCCTTGGAAAATTGTCAAGTAGTAAAGGGGATGGGGAATGGAAGGACAAGCTATGCTCATGAAGGTTCCTGAAGTTCCCCAATTTGGCAAAGAAAAGATTACTCCAAAAACAGGACAAGCAACTGGAGTTACAAATATGCAATTATGACTTTTCTGAGGGTTTTTTTTGCCAGGTGAAAAAAAAAAAAAAAATCAATGTCCTTCAGAAAAAAAATCAATGTGCTTCAGAGTTTCAATAAGACAGAAGCAGGTAATAGTGGAATTTCTGCTTTTGCAGGATCCTGGAAGCAGAGATGCGTTTGCATTCTTCAGCCAATAACTGGGGACTTTTTATGATCCTGATTGCTGTAAATCTTTACAAAATAGAAACCACGTCAATATTCTGTGTTACATTATTAGGCCTACGCAAAAAATTGCCTCGAATTCAGTCAATAATAACAGAGCCTTCCCATCTCCAACTGTGCTGAAGTAATTACAAAGTCTGTATTTTGCAGAGGAGCTACTCAGCCAGCCTCCAGTAAGGCAGCTCATACGTTAGAGAGTGCACAGGTACCACAGCATTTAGGCTCAAAGCTGTTTCACAGGTTGTCTGATAAAATCTTGGGGTTCTTTTGGGTGCATAACGTTATTTTACCGAAATCCTCCCTTCCTCATTCCTGACTCGACTGCTTTTAGCAAGTCATTTCTGTCACTGCAATATTCTTACTTTCAAAAGTTAAAAAAAGTTTCTGAGACAGCCAAAAATGAAATAAACAACGCAAGTTTCAAACCCTCCCCAACGAATATGGCAGAGGGGTGTAAGAGGGCTCAGGAACTGGAATACCAGAAATATAACTTGCTTTAACCTGTGACAGAGAACTGCAGTCTCAAGCAGTAGATCACAACTCTTTATGACGACTTCTGCGTTACCTGAACTTACCCCATTGATGCCGTAAATGAGACAAGGACAAAATAAAAAAAAACCCCCACCATCTAACTAACTGCCAAAGATACTCAAAGTGAGCATGATTCACATCCTGAACACAGTAAACGAGCTTTTGGAGCTTTCTCCATTGACTACAAAGGGAGCTTGGAGCAGGTAACTTCGTAACTCGGGTGTATTAGTTACGTAGATAAAGCCAAGTGGGTCGAAACCCAGCTCACTGCTCTGACTGACTCAACGGTGACAAGCCAAGCAGAGGTACACGCAACACTCGACGAAGATTACTCCCAGTGATTCATGAAATACACGCAACTGGTTCAGAGAGACCTTCTTGTCACAAAGGGTATCACAGAAAGCGACCAGGTTAATGACACGCTACCGTATTTTCTCTCTGGTTTTATGCTTTTAAACAGAATGAAAACAGGTAAGAAAGAACAATGAAACTAAAACCCAAAAATGGATGATCTAACTTCTTGTCAAACAGGTCAAAACATTTCTGGTACTAAGGACTGCTAAGGAAATGAGAACTTTACTAACGGTGTATTTTTGCTGTAGGAAATTGCTGTTGTTGCCCTACTGCAGATGAGGGAGGAAAGGATAGAGAAGTCCTACAGGAATGTTCTCATCACAACGAGGTTTCGATTAGCAAGCACTTTGCAAACCTTCACCTACAGGGGAGAAGCAAAAGCACAAACCAGGAAAAATCGAAGCCTTAACAAAAAAAGATTTAAAAATCCAGAATTCCTGGTAGTAACTTATTAGTATATATCCCCCCCTTTTAAACTTACCTCTATAAAGCCCAAAGAACCCTTCATAACGTAGCACTTTCTTGAAGCAATCAAAGCTGTTCTTATACATAAGTTCTCCCACAAAAGAGCCTGTAGAGCGTTGGTTTTGCATTCGAGTTTTTACCAGATCGATTGGGTAGACTGCAGTGGCTCCAACAGCTGCAAAGAAAAAACAAGCCGTAAGAAAACGTGATTCTGCATTTTCACCGTTTGACCACAACCGTCATCTTCCACACTTACATCTTGAGTATCAGTTGTATCTTTTTTCCTCCATGATCCATTCTGGATACACTAAACTACCTCCTAGAGTTTTAACTAGAAGCACTTCCCAGTCCCGCCTCATGATTAACCTGATTCTCCTGAAATTGGTTTTGCCAAAAGAGAGAGCAACACCACCTGCAAACTCCAATGGCTTGTAAACTCCCCAACTCCTGTAGATGAGACAACCCCCTTCCCCTTCCACCTTACAGTCGTTCCTTCCCTGAGACACGGCTTCAAGGGAAAGACAGAGAAGCCTACCACACTTACATGAAAGGCAGAAGGGGAAGAAAGGCAGCGGAAGAGAAATACTCAACAGTGAAGATGAATGTTCTTTTGCTCAGCCATGACTAACCTCCAGCAACCGAGCCGAGGGCAAACCTGTACGCCGATTCTGCGATCTGGATGAGAATAGGTCGAGACACATCGCCTGGAGCTTTCTGTCAAGGCAGGATTTAAAACAAAAGGAAAGGCAAGAAAAAATAATCAGAACATCGTATTTCATGAGAGAACTTCTTGTCTTCTTTTCTATTTCTTTTTTCTTTTCTATTTCCAAGTGCCATACAATGGAGCCTCCTCAGACTGGAACAGCAAAGACACACTGATACTACAACAAAGATACACAACTCTAAAATCAATGTGCATAGGAGGGCATGCATATTGCACCTTAAGTCATTAATTTTCTGCAGGTAAAAGAACTCTAGTTTGTAATTTCTTCTACCACTGCCAAAACCAGGTATACCTATTAAGTCTCAGGCTATCAAAACAAACGCTCATACGTATTAGCTAAAGGAAAATAAGGTTTCCTAAAGAACCCCCAAAACTTCACTTTGCTTACGGTCTTGTGCTAGGTACAACCCAAGGAAAAATAAATTTCAGAAGCGTTCCAGACCTACCATTGCTATCTAATGAAAGAAAAGAATTCGGAGAACAGAAGTTCTGCAAGGGCGTCAAGCCTTCTATCACCTTTGTAATCCTTTTTTATCCTTTTACTAAAAAGGATAAAATAAAGACACAGAAATATTTTTTCCTGAAAATATTTTTAGGTTTTAGCTAATATTCCAATGCACTTGGGAGTTGGCCAGAAAATAAATTGAAAGTATTGAGGTAACTGAAAATCTTCTCAGTCTCAGCATCAAGCAGCTGACGTTAAAAAGGAATTGGATGGAAAAACGAATAAATAGGACACCTGCAGAAGAAATGGTAAGATTGAAGCAGGTTCTTGTCTCTTACAAGGGCACAAATCATACTAGCAAAGACAGTGGCCCCAAAGCAAAAATTGACAAAGCTGCTCCTTTCTGCACCACATTTTGGGCTACATTTTACCGCCACCTATTGTAACCTCAGGTCACTTGATACTGAATCCCACGCAAACGCTTTTAACTCCTTGAGGAGTCTTCTAGGAATAGATGGTGAGCTTTTGGGATCCGGCTCTTCTGAATTCATCCCAGCGCCGTCAACATTTAGTCACCGCTCAAACAAACAGAAAACCACCACCCCAGATCCTGTCTCAGAGTGGTGGTGGGGGTGTTCACACACAGGAGAGGGAGGAGAAGAAGAAAGAGAAGTAAAAGAGAGACATGTGTACACACACACACAGAAGTCTGGCTTATGGCCTCGCAGTCCTAAAAATGTAGCCTGCATCAACTCATTGTGGTCAAACTGGCGTCTCTGCACAGACCCAGAGCAGGGAAAAAAAAAAACCCCAAACCCACAACCAAAAAAACCCTTAGTCTCACAAGACAGAAAGTTAAGGCTGCCTTAAAATAGAGACAAACAGCAACAGAGGGCTGGTTTGAAATCTATCTGCACAGAAACTTGTGTCCATGAAAATATCAAACGTGCTAAAACAACACAAAAACCAAAAGTTCAACCTATTTGATACTTAAAGAAGTCTCCTGTTCCTTTTTGCCTCAAAAGATCATTTGCTATCAAAAGTCACTATCCTTTGCTTTTTGGAAAGGCAGAGCATTCATACTTTTACTGAAACTCTAACAGCAGACTAAATATAACCTCTCTGAGTATAATACTCTGAAGCCAGGAACAGGCACGTGTGTTCAGGAGAAGGGTTGCCGATTAAGAGGCTAGACGCTGTATTTACCATCCATATTCAAAGCAGGAAGTCTTCTTTCCTCATTAATAAGAACAGAGAGAGCAACAGAATCACAAAACACAAATACTTTAATTAGGTATACACCTAATATTTACTGAATGGCTGGATGACACTCACAGACGTTTTATCTTGCCAAGGTAAATTACAGTTAACCTGTCAAAATAAAGCCTACGAGAAAGGGGGAAAAGAGATGAGATGGAGAGAAAATGACCCAGGTTAAAAATAAATTCTGACAAGAAGGAACTCCTCACAGATGTAACAGAACACGAGGGAAAAGCTACTTTGCTGACGACACAGAAGGAGGCTGGCTAGCTCTTTACCTGGCTCTGGAAACAGGTAACAGCACCGTGCCGGCTTCCGTCCTTACCTGCCTCTGAGCCTCAGCCAGGTTGTACGGCAACGTCCCTTCCTCGAGAGGGGCAATTCTTTCGATATCGGCCAACGTCATGCGCCTGAGGAAATTAATTCAGCTTAGCCTTTGCTTACAGACGGGTTTTCAGATCACATGAAGTTACCTGCACCCTTCTGCTCCTCCCCCCCACCACCTCCCACTTCTTCCAAGAAGGAGAAAGGATGGATAACTCTCCACTTACCCCCGTGGCTCATACAGGTCTGCTAACTGAAACAAGATGTCAACTTCCATGGGTGTAACCTGACCAAATTTCTGAGCTGCCAGAACAAACTCCTCTGCAACAGAATAAAAACACAGAGAAGAAAAACTAATCAAACCACAACAAACAACCCAGAGCTGCTTTATATTTTAGAATGAAGTAGAAGATACTGGTGGGGGAGGGAGGCGAGGGAATAAAAGTGCCCCACCACAAGTGTGTTCCTGCCATGACATAAGTGTATGTTTTAAACGGTCTATCCTTCACGCAAATAAGTACAACTCTCTGGTCTTAGAGCTTAGTGCTATCAGCAGGATTTAGGATATTTGACATACGGTATCGATCAGTTGCAGGTCGGGGGGGAAAAAGAAAAAATCAAATAAAAAGCAAACAGAAAAAAAACGCAGGAGTCAAGAGATGTGGAACTTTCATGCGTAGTCCCAGTAGGCCACATTAATGAAACTCTGGCGTTGCACGGGGAAATCTCTATAAAAGTGGTTAGATCGAGCAGATAACATCTTGTTCCAAGCTTGTAGATCAGCTTACTGTGCCGCCAATACAAGTTTATGGAATTCTTCAACTACCCTTGAAGGTCACTTTAATAGGCTGCCAATTTGGCAGGAGTCCTAGGAAGTTTTTTAAACTTTTAAAATATCCTGACATGCTTTCCTCGCCCTGCCCCCACCGCCGGGGTTTACTAGGACCTTTTTCTCATTGAAAGAAAATGAAAAACCTGGAGGGTGGACTCCAACAGGAGGGTACAAAAGCGAGGGGCATATCAAGGAACACTAACGAGGCAGGCTGCGTCCCCCTCCCGTTGATTTAAAAGCACCCAGACGAGGTCTTTCCCTCCACCCACCCCAACCGAACGCCCAAGGAAACTTCCCGACTGCAAACATTTCTACCAACCCTTAGTGACTTCCACGTCTTTTCTATTTCCAGCCAGAGTACTGTAGATCTTCCTAATGAGCTCCATGTTGTTAAGGAGAGAGTTAAATCCATTAAAATAGGAAAAGCTGACCTGATGGGAAGTGGTACCTCCAGCAGCCTAGAGTGGAGACAGTAAAAGAAGCAAAGAGAAAGGAGGCGGTTACAAGACCAAGAAAAAAAATCTTGAAATAGAGGTTTCCAAATAATGTTATTTTACAACAGCACCAGTAGCACAGGCTTGCTTTTTTTAACAAAAAAAAAAACCTGCAAAAGAAAGAAAACTATGAAAGATTCTTATGTTACTGAAACTAATCATGACCAGAATGCTAAAACTCTCCCCACCCTACAAACCTAAA
This sequence comes from Apaloderma vittatum, assembly GCF_000703405.1. NCBI lineage: Eukaryota > Metazoa > Chordata > Aves > Trogoniformes > Trogonidae > Apaloderma > Apaloderma vittatum. The sequence continues at coordinate 15,160 of NW_009701347.1, forward strand.
CAAATACATATGCAGGATTATAACAACATAACCAGTAGTAATTTACAAAGTTCAAGTTTCAGTACTGCTTCGGTTGGAAACGTTTCCTAAGTTGGCTTACTGCTAGTAATGAGGAAATCTACTTCTACATGTAAAGTATATTATGGTACAGAAAAATTCGACAAAATCAAAACATATTCTGAAGAAGGTCAACTGAAACATTTCAGTTCGGAGGCATTTCAAGTCAGAAAACCAGCAGTAAGCTCTCAGGCTCATATCGGGCAGTCAAACAAAATGGGAACAATAAGGCTCAAGCAGTTACTCATTCTCCAACGAGAACTGAGCCCAAACCTTACTTTAAAGGGGCACTGGGTCTGCACACAGAAAAATTATTGGCTCGATTCCCTATTTGAAGTATAAGATTGAATATCAGGCGAATTTCAGAAAACAATGAATAAGATTGCCAAAATTTAATTGACCTTGAGGGAGAATCAAAAACCTTATACTTTATGAGAGAGTCCATGGCCCAGGGAAGCTGTAACAAGACTGGGGAGGGAACTGAGGAAGAAAGTATCAGATCTCACTGTCAGTCCCTACGTCTCCTGGCTACGCTTTCTGCTGTGCGCGCCTTCCAATGCTCTGGCCAGAGTTTGCAGTTCCCATCACTTCACACATCTCTCTGGATTTTTTTCTCGCAAGTCAAAGCAGAACAGATTTCTTTAAACATGGATATGCCCAGACTTTGGATTACTTGGAAAGTGCTCATACAAGCTTCCAAGATTAGAAACTGTGGCCAAAACCAACGTACTTTTATTCTTCTCCGTCAGTTAAACTGCAGAACTCTAATGTTTAATTTGGTTTATGCACTTCAAGATGAAGAAAAGCATATACTCAAGTGGAACGACTATCAGTTAATACATAGTGAACGTCCTTGGGTGATGTTCCAGTTCATACATTGTTCCAGGTGCTTGGAAGTCACACTCAGGAGCTTAGAATTGACATTACAGAGTCAGTCCTTAGAGCTTGACTTCCTAGGTAGGATGCAATGGCCTCCTGACATTTTTGACACGATCTGCTACAATGGAATGACTGGAAATAGTCAGGCAACTCTGCATTTGCAGGCCAGTACTAAGGCCCAACTACCTGGTTTATCTTGTGACTTAGAAAACCTTGAGGATTCCTCAGTAAGGGTTAACTTCTGTGTGTGTAGATACTAACTGCTAAACTTAAAAACTTGCATCCATAAGCTGGACTACACGTCACATACAGCCGTTGAGGTCTGTTAAAAAGGAATCTCGCGCCTGTATCCCAGGTCTTTTGCCAGTTTGGGTACCAGAACTACTCACAGCTACTAGACATTCTTCTACAAACGGTGTCAGCATGTGTGGCCGGATAGTGACCATAATGTCCCTGAAGTCCATAGCTGTGACTCTTCCGGCTTGAGCATTGTCTCTCTGCACAAAAGCTTGTTTTGCGTGTTCTAACTGTATTTCCTGAAAACATACAGGAAAGGGGGAAAAAAAAAAAAGTTAGGTTCAAAATCATCATCTTAATAGTTAGATTTTACATAACGCAGTCCTACAAGGTATCTCCTAGTTAACAAAACATGAGTACATGTAATCTAATTTAATTGGATACTCTATATGTAACTTTCATAATCAGTTTTTCAGCAAACGGAATCAGAGCAAAAGCATGTCAGCAATACTAAGCGAGTCCTGCAGCGCACCACGACGCTATCCTCGTATTTCCATTGCGCTTGCAAACATACACCTTGGAAGTCGTATCAAGCCAAGACTCAGGCCAGTCAAGAATCCCCAGCATGATGGATCTGTGGTGAATCTGATCTGCTCTAAGTCGAGATTTCTCTCACAGCAGCGTTCAAGGGAGCTGACAGCAAAGGGTGAAAGGCAGATTCAGCCCTGCTCACCCAGCTCACGCCACGGCCACCGATACACGCTGCTGCTCAAACCACGCCTGCCTTCTCATTCCAGCCTCCCAACCTCTCCAATTTTACCTGATTTCTCATTAAGACACTGTACCCTGACCTGAAAGGTAGGATGAAAACCTCTTAATATATCAGGATGAAGGAGAAAAAGGTGGAGGGGAGGGGGAAGGACTGATCAATGCTTCAACGCTGCGTTTCACTCCCAGGACTATTCAGAAATTTCTGCTTTTGATCAGAAACGCTTGTGGGGGTTATAATTGGAAGCGTTACAATTTCGGTTCTGTCACGTTTCCTCTACGTTACAGCCCCCCGTGTGGAGGTGTTACAACTCTGCAGTAACACTCATTCTGGCTGGATGTAGCCATGTAAGCTCTTGCTTCACTCCACTTGTGACTCTAGGTTCAACAGAAACTTGGAAGCAAGCAATTCGGGGAGGTTTACGAGGGGAGGAGCACAAGAACACAAAAAACTTTGTCAGCTTGATGCAGGCAGCTACTCCGCAGGCCGAGAGCTCTGAAGAGGGTGTATAATAACTCTCCTACCCCTAAATACTCACCACCTGGCAGATGGAAACATAGGAACACATAAACAAAAATATTTGTCGTTAAGTGGCCAAGAAAAAATACACTGAAATGAGCAGAAGGATTATATGGGAAACAGTGAACGTTGCTGTTCTTCTCTCATTCAATTTGTTTTAAGCACTGAAGCTGCTGGCAGGATTGTTCTGAACTGCAGGAAAAAACCTGGGCGCCACTTGCAGGAGCCCCGTCTGTTGCCATCTGTGCACAGCCGCCAGCA
>NW_009701348.1:0-2806 GCF_000703405.1 Apaloderma vittatum
CCTGGGGGACACCACTGGTCACCAGACATCAGCTGGATGCGGCACTATTCACCACCACTCTCTGGGCCTGGTCATCCAGTTTTTTACTCAGCGAAGGATGCATCCATCCAAGCTGTGGGCTGCCAGCTTTTCCAGGAGGATGCTGTGGGAGACTGTGTCAAAGACTTTGCTGAAATCAAGGTAGACCACATCCACAGCCTTCCCCTCATCCACTAGATGGGTCATCAACTCATAGGAGAAGAGATTGGTCAAGCAGGATCTTCCTTTCCTAAACCCATGCTGGCTGGGCCTTATCCCCTTGTTGTCCTCTACATGCCACTTGATAGCACTTAGGATGATCCACTCCATAACCTTGCCAGGCACCGAGGTCAGGCTGACAGGCCTATAGTTCCCCAGATCCTCATTCTGGCCCTTATGGATGGGCATCACATTGGCCAACCTCCAGTCATCTGGAACCTCCCCAGTTAGCCAGGATTGATGATAAATGATGGAGAGCGGCTTAGCCAGTTCTTCCACCAGCTCCTTCAGCACCCTAGGATGAATCCCATGCAGACTCATAGACTTGTTGGATTCTAACTGGCACAGCAGGTCCCTAACTACTTCCTCCTGGATTACAGGAGGATATTCTTTTCCCCATCCCTGTCCACCGACTCAGGAGCCCAGTTGCCCTGAGGACAGCCAGTCTTCTTGTTAAAGACCGAGGCAAAGAAGGTGTTAAGTACCTTATCTGCCTTTTCCTTGTCTTCCATGGAACATGTTACCATGTTCTCCCCTCACCCCATAAGGCATGGATATTTTCCCTGACCCGCCTTTTCCTAATATATTTATAAAAGCACTTTTTATTATCCTTAACAGAGACAGCCAGATTAAGTTCTAACTGAGCTTTCGCTTCTCTAATTCTCTTTCTACATAACTATCTCTTGTTTCCTGGGAGAAGAGACCGACCCCCACCTCGCTACAAGCTCCTGTCAGGTAGTTGTAGAGAGCGGTAAGGTCTCCTTTCAGCCTTCTTTTCTCTAGGCTGAACGTCTCCAGTTCCCTCAGCTGTTCCTCATAAGACTTGTTCTCCTGACCCTTCAACAGCTACATAAAACTTCTCCAAGCTGTTTCCCATTAGTACTAACTATTACAGCTGACTTTCAAGGCATGATGGTGTCTGGGCTCTACCCTTAGTGTTATTATTTTAATGCAGGCAATAGGAGAGATATTAGAAGTTGTGATCCCATGAAGAATGGGTCAAGCTTATTGAATATTTTGCTGTGAACTGACTTCCGGCCAAAAAGACGTCTGTCATTTTTCACAGTGACTCATTAGTGGTAAGTCATGTTTAATGTTATTTCACAGAGTACCAGCAATACATAAAATAAAATACATTAAGCTATTTGACATATAAAGCCCACTTAAGAGTCTGTCATCATGTCTTGGCTTTGGTTAAAAACCCTCTAGCAAAATAGTTGTTAATGCTTAGTAAAAATAGGGACAAATTATGTTGCATTGATTACAGCAGAATGTTATTCAATTCATCTGTCAAAATCAAACTACAATGCCTTGCTAATAATCATCTTCATTAACATGTGCAAATTAACATTAATTACATAAAGACTTCTATACAGAAACATAATCCCTTCTTTTCTGAAAATGAACTACAACACAGCTGGATAATAATTCCTCAAAGTTTGTAAATTATAGCCCACTCCTTCAGCTGAAATGGTAACAGAAATGTTTCCAGAATGACTATTCTGAAATTTCAGTACATATAGAAATGAATACAATATGGTGAATAGGGTGTGCTGTTTATATGAAGATTACTTTTTAAAAAGAGAGACTATTTTCTCTGCAATATTTAAGTTGCCTCCCTTTGGAAGAAGAACAAAATTTTCTGTCCTTCTTGTCAACTGTTTGCCAGATTTTCATTGTATTTAGCTTTGCAGTCTATTAGCTGAAGAAGAGAGTGCTTTAACTTTCATACACATCTGTTTAGAATTAAGACCTAAGAACAGTAACACATGGGTTGAAGACCTTGTAGATGAGACACAGAAGGTAGAGCTGCAGATCCTGAGGAACATTTTCCATTCTGCTACAGGCTCTGAGGATGATCTCTGCCAAATCTCTGACTTTCTCATTTTCCTTGGATTCTGCACACATTTTGCAGAATCAGATGTAGGAAGGCTTAAAGTTAGTGTGAGTTTCTATCTCCTCTCAAAATTTCTGGATGGAAGATGTTACCGAAGTAGGAAGTTTTAGTGAAACTAGCTACTGTGTTAGGGAGGTTTCATAATAAAAAAGCAGTGGTTTAGGCTCTGTAGGACAGCCTTCTTATTTCCTTCTTTTCTCTCATTTGCCCTTCCCCATTTCTTCTTATCTCTACATATCAGTGGGGTAAAGAGAGCAGCTTATCCTTCCTAAAGCAGGAATAATAAGTTTTAGCACCATCTGGGAAATAGCTGAAGTCAAAGCATACAGCTACCAGCTCATTTATAAACTCACTAAAAGCAAAGATCGAGGACCTACTGATTTCAGTTGCACAAGCCAAAGCCCTAAACCAGGTGACCTTTTTTTCTTGGCTTGAGAGAACATGGAAATAGCAGGCCTGGGCAGCTCCATCTTGGAGGGCAAGAAGCAGCTGAGCAATTGATGATGCTACTTACAAGGTTTTAGTTTAAAATCTACTTAAGTGTTTCTCTAGGAAGGACTCATATCTGCCACCACTATGTCATGGGTGGGAAAGGAGGACGTTCAAGCTAAATTTGTAAGTGTCTGAAGACAGGAGATTATGTGTTCCTCAGGGATCTGTTCTGGGTCCAGT
>NW_009701349.1:0-527 GCF_000703405.1 Apaloderma vittatum
AAGAGCCTGGAGCCGGGGGAACTCCATCCCCGTGCCCAGCCTGCACAGACTGATGTCCTCCCCTGAGCCCGGGCACGTCCTCTGCCCCCGTTCCACTCTGCCGAGATGGGATGTGACCCCATGCCACTGCCACCGTCCGTGCAGCATGTGGGTAAAGTATCCAACTCTTTCTGGCTAATTAAAAGCATGAGACAAAATGAGGTCAACCCACAACTATTATACTTTAAAGCTTCCTTCATTGCCATGAAGTTATTCCTTCTAGAATAGAAGCCTCATTACTTTCTATGCTGTTGGTCTAGGTTTTGGTATTGTGCATGCAAGCAATGCTCCAGCCCAGGCAAATGCTCAGGGAGGGGTAGGAAACCCCTGGCATGTGTCCCTGGCCCATGGGGCTCCAAGTCTGATCTCCAGCAGCTAAATGTCTCCTGCCTGGGAAAAGGTCTCCAAGCATCTCTCCGTGCTGCCTGTGGCGCCGGCACCCTGGGGTGGATCCTGCCCTCCCTGCCTGCCTCCACAGGGAGACGCGC
>NW_009701349.1:639-5202 GCF_000703405.1 Apaloderma vittatum
TTCTGCTTTTGTCCAGGGGCTGTTAAAGGGTTTGGTTTTTTTAAGACATCGAGAAATTGCACCCATGAGATCAGACTCATGCCCTGGGTACTCACAGTGGTTGTCTCCTTGGCCCATCCACAAAGGTGACACCTTGCCCAGGCACCTGGACGTGCTCCATCTCCTCTGAACGCTGCCCAGTGCTGGGTGTGTTGGGTAAAACAAAGGTGTGGAGGTTCCTGGGTGGGAGCCGGGCACCCAGCGTCCTCCACAAGCGTCCCTTGGGTTCCTCGCAATTAGACAGAGGCCTTCAGCTCCCCCAGGGGTACCTCCGTCCTGAGGCTGGTTGCTTCATTAAAAACCTCCAGCAAGCAGCCCAGGAATGTCTGAGGAACGGCGGCGAGGCGAGGAGGTCAGGGACGCCATGCACGTCTTTTGAAACACCAGCGTATAAATAGGACATTCCTCTTGCACGATGTCCTGTCTGCAGCCTTTCCTCTGCCAGGGTGGTCCCAGGGCTCCAAAAACCAGGGGGACCTGTGTGCCTGTGGCGTGGCTCCACAAGGAGCTGGGGAGAGCACCTCCTTCAGCTGGACTTTGCGCTCCCCAAATACGCCCAAAAAATTGTGCATGTCAAGAAGATGCAGAGTAGCGCCCTCCCTGTCCTTGAGCAGGTCCAGCTGGGATGCGCCATTTGGGTTTTTTGTTTTACTTTATTTATTTTTTACCTTACTTTTTTGCCATCTCCGTGGGGATGCGGTGCTCAAAGGCGGCTCCTGCAGCAATACTGGGGTCTGGTGGTCCTACTGGGCATTTGGCTCAGTCACCTGACATGCTGGCTAGAAGCAATGGTGATGAGAACAGGGAATAAATTTTTTTTGCCTTTGGTCTCTCCAGCAGCCCCTCCTGTCTCCCCTGGCTGAGCCCCAAAGCCAGTGTATCTAAAACCAAGTCTCATTCCCCATGGCTCCCCGACCCCGTGGCAGGGATGGAGGCAATGTAGGTCCCCCCACCCACACACTCCCCAGCCCCATCCCTGCCCAGCCCAGCAATTTGGCACGTACCTGCCCGTCCCAAATATTTGCTGGGGTTGGGTGGTGCCACCTCGGTGATTCCCATGGGTGAGGAGATGATGGCTGCGTGGGGGCTGCTGGGATGCTGGTGGCCTTTCCCTGGCTGAGGGTCCCCATGTCAGAGCTCAGCCTGGATTTTATGTTATTCACAGCCGGGCTATACGGCTTTGCCTGCCTTGGGCAGCGGGTTTAAAGCTGGTTCATAATAGCTGATTCTCCTTAGATGAATGACCTTGGTGAGATGCTGATGGGGGATGGACCACGTTTCTGTCCCCATCCTTGCTGGTGGCCTCGGGCTCTCCTCCCTCTCGCTGTCCCCCAGCCCTGTAGGGTTCACTTCGTGCTTTCTTCTCCCCCTTCCAAGACCTTTGGGAAGCAGTGAGGAGCAGCGAGGTGCTGTCAGCCCGTCTGCTGAGCCAAGCTGCTCTCAGACCTTGCGTGATGGGACCCAAGCCCTGGCTGGTCCCACCTGGCGGCCACCGGGGAGTGAGGGGACCCAAGCCCGGGCTGGTCCCACCGGGCGGCCACCTTGGTGGATGGTGGGTGGCCATGGCAGGAGAGGCGGCTGCCGCACGCTCCCGCCCTCACGAGAGCTCTCGGCTCTTGTTTATGTTCCTGGGATCATAAAAATTCTTTGGGACAAATTCTTGGCTCGCTCAGCCAGCCTGTGTTTGGGCTGGGGTAAATGCTGCCGGCGTGTGGGCCGAAAGGCGCTGGATGGCTGGCGAGGGGCTGCTCAGCCCCGGGGGGCGCTCAGGGGTGCAGGATGCTCCTCAGCCTGTTCCTGTGCCTGGTCCTCCATGAAGTCCAGAACATTTAAGCGTCGTCTGGTGCTGGGCTCTATGGTGTGGCTTCTTGCTTTTCATTTTTCATGTCCTGTCTGGAGATCAGGGCTTTGTTCTTGCCATCTGCAGCTTGCCTCTGACAGGTCCTTCTGCTTGATGGCCACTCCTGAGCAGTACCATGTGTGTTCCCACCTGCCCCAAGCCAGGGAAATCATGGCAGTTTAGGTTAGAAAGAGCTGCTGGAGGACTCAGCTCCAACCCTCTGCTCATGTCTCTCAGCTTGGTGTATCTCCCAGGAATGAGATGCCAGGGACAGAGGTGTCACCACCACCATGGTGACACCACCATGTGCAGCTTCGCTGCTGTATGAGCAGCCCCTCTGAGGTTTTCCAGGGCTGTGCATGTGGTACCCCTCAGAGTTGTCACCCTAAAATTTCCAGTGCTATAGGAGGTAATCCAGTAGGGAACCTGGAGACACTCAGCATAGCTGTAGTGCAGAAACCCCCACCCAAAGCACCATCAATGGACCTTTCTGAGCTTCCCAAGCCAGGGATGGAGGGGTATCCAGCTGCCCCCCTCCTTGCTCCCCACCCCGTGCCTCCCACCACGTCTCCTCCCTGCAGGTCCCCCTGGATGACCACGTCATCTACTCGGGCAACCTCTTCCAGTACATCGAGGAGAACAAGAAGTGGAGGAACCGCTTCTGTGTGGTCCCACACAACTACGGCTTGGTCCTCTACGAGAACAAACTGGTGAGGGGCAATCACCCAATTTTGCCTGTCTCCGGCGTGCACAGCTCCAAAGGGGGACATACCCCATCGCTGTAGTGGTGTGGCCGTGCTCCCCATCACCCATGACCATCTTTTTCTGCTCAGGCCTATGAGCGGGAACTGTCGCCCCGCGTGCTGGTCAACAGTGCTGGCTACAAGATCCTCACTTCTGTGGACCAGTACCTGGAGCTAGTGAACAACAGCCTGCCCGGTGAGGGATCCTGCGGGGTGAGAAGGGATGCTCGAGGTCCCCTGCACCCCAGTCCTGCTGAGCATCCCTTGGGGACCTTTGGGAAAGGGGGATTTTGGGGGTGTAGCATCCCTGGGGACCTTCAGGAGGGGTGTGCTTTTGAGGTGTGGGGCTGTAGAGGAGAACAGCTGCATTCCCCTCATGGGGTGTAGGGTGCAGTGTGGGGTCTCTGCTGCTTTGGTCCTGCCGCAGCCAGGGGAGGAAGTAAAATGAGTTTGCAGCTCCATGAGAGCTGCCCCAAGCTGCGGCCCCCTCCCTTTCCCAGGAGCACTGGGAGAAGGCAGCAGCTCCCGCTCCTCCATCCTCCAGGAGGACCAGCCACCACCTCTCTCATAGTCCTCCTGCCCTGCTCCACGGGGCAGGAGCTGCTTGTGCTGGGCAGGCAGCACCTGTGCTGGTTCAGGGCATGTGCCTGACAGCAGCAGGGTCAGGCCAGCAGCCTTGAGGAGTGTTTCATGCTGGAAATAATGATTTTTGGTTTTTTCACTTCTGACTTTCTTTTTCGAAGAATGAGGTCTTTTGCGCTTTTTTTGACCCCCTGTTTTTTGGTAGAGCTCACAGCTGAGGTGCTGGGAAGGAGCTGAGGTGTCCCTGCTGCACCCTGAGCCCCGAATTCTGGGAGAGATGAACACCTCCAACCCTGCAGCATCCCTGTCCTGCCCCATCTCCTCCTCAAAGCATCCTTCCCCTTCCACTGCAGGCGTGACACCCAAATCGGGGCACTCCCCCATCCTGAAGTGCCCCACGGATTTCCCCCTCATCCTCTGGCATCCCTACGCCCGGCACTATTACTTCTGCGTGATGACAGGCAAGGAGCAGGAGAAGTGGCGGGCGGTTTTCCAGGACTGCGTGCGGCACTGCAACAACGGTGAGTGGTGCTGGGAGGGGGAGACAGACATGGGGGGGCTCCAGGGTGGGGAGAGCATCACGGTCCTACTCCAGAGAGGGAGTGGTTGGGCTGGGTTTTGAGTCAAAGGGGACCATTTGGAGGTCAAGAGGAGGAAGTGGCTGAGCAGCAGTGAGCATCTCATCCTCTCTCTGATCGGTGTGAGCGGGAGCAGGAGGGATCCAGCTTCCCAGAGCAGGAGCGAGAGGGATCCAGCCTCCCAGAGCATCACCATGCCCATAAGGAAGGATGCAATATGCAGGAGGCAGCATGGATCGTGGCTCAAGAAACAACCTGATCCCTGTTTTCTACCCTGAGGCAGAAAATATTTGCCAATTAAAGTCATCAGGGCTCCAAGCCCCACCGCCCCGCTCCTAGCCCCTGGGCTCTGGCGAGCAAGGGCAGCCAGAGCTGTGGGCAGATGGATTGCAGGGCAGCGAGGGGCCGGGATGGGGGCAGGACCTGCCTCCCACGTCAGCGATACTCTGGCAGGAAAACATGATTTTCCTGCTTGGCCGTGGCCTGTGTGAGCTCCTGGGCTGAGACGCAGGTCCTGGCGGTGCCTTGGATGGTGAGACATTGCCTGGGGAAGGAGGTGCCAGCCCTGAAACCAGCTCAAAATTGAATCTTTCAGTCGGCAAAGAGCGATGCTGCCTACTTTTTAAGCAGTTCTTTCTCTCCTAGGAGCTCTGTGTAGCCCCAGTTTTGCCAGAGCTGCTGTTTAGGGAGCAGACTACTGGGGCTGGGTCCAGAGCCTGGGTTTCGGTGGGAGTTTCCATCCTCCTGTGTTAAATTAAATCATCAGAAAGCTTTGCTCTTT
>NW_009701349.1:5233-6910 GCF_000703405.1 Apaloderma vittatum
CTGGTGCTCCTTGCTACGAAAGACATCCATGCCTTGTCAATGAGGGTCTGAGCTCCTGGGCCTGAGTGTGTCCCTGCAGCTGGGCCTTCTTTGTGGGGGGGCTGGGGGCAGCGACCCCTCCATCTGCTCATTCCCCCAGGATGCTGCCTCAGCATCATTGCTGCATGCAGCTCAGCACCTTAGGACTCCCTGTGCTTGCTGGCTGCGCCCACAAACCCAGGGAAAAAAATCCTGGAAGCAAAGCCAGCTCCTGATAAAAGAGGAATCAAACCTCCCTACTAACAAAAGTCCAATTTCTTTATTCTCCCCAGCCCCAGCTGCTGGGTGCTGCTGCAGGAGCAGGGAGACATGCGAGCCCCTCCGCCAGCCTCGCTGCCAGCCAGGGTCAGGCCATTGAATCCTCTCCTCGTCCTCCTCAGTGTGTGACAAAAGACCCTTCTAGGGGCAGGCAGTGGCGCAGAGAAGGCTGGCACTGCTGGGGGGCTGCATTTCTACAGCTGGGATTTCTCTGGGAGATGGTTCTTCCCTCCCAATCACCATTTCTGCCCCTCACTGCTCCTGCGAGGTCTAAGATACTGTTTCAAATGCCATGAAAGCTCTTTTGTTGTTGTCAAGCAATTTTTTTTTTTTCTAACTTAAAGGCTCTCTTTCTGACTCTGACTGTGATTAATATGGGAATTTCCACCTCCCATTTTAAGACTGGATTTGTCTAACAGCAGTTCTTCTGTAAGGACATGCAGCATCGCTCCTCACGCAGGTGCCCAGCCTGGTTTCCCCGGAGCCTGGGTACCGAGCTGCTCCGAGAATGCCCCTTATCCTGTTTGTTTTGGGCTGGAGCAGCACCCACCTCAGTAACTTTTGCCCTGTGTTTTGGGCAAAAAATGGCTTCAAACCCACATTTCTTCTTCAGCAGGGGTTGCCTCGTGAGGGACTATCCTGTGCTGTGAGTGGGGTGGACTTAGTAAAAGTCGAGGTGTAGCATCCCTCTCTGGTGACAGGTACTCCTGCCCCACAGCGCACCATCCCCCCGGGAGCCTTTCTAGGATAGAGCCCAGGTTTGGGCAAGGCGAGCTCGGATCGATGCTTAATTAGCTGCGTAGTAATGAAGCCAACATTAAATTGTGCCCTTCTTGCAACCAGCCCTGCCTGCTTGTCACTGGGTAGGACGCAGGGCTGAGAATGGGTTCCCTCAGCCAAAGCCGGGGACGGGGACCTGGGACCCTGGTGGGGCAGATCTTGGTGGCTTCTCTCAGAGGGGGCAAATCCTGCCCCGCTCTCTGCGTGGTTTGGAGGGTGAGGTTTGGCTGCAGCAGCTCTGGCAGGGGACTGAAGCCTGTACCAGGCTGTCCCACCCAGGAGGTAATGTTGAGCTGGGAATGGAGAAGCTCCAGACAGCTCAGCCCTGCTCTGGCTCCCACCGAGCGCTGAGAAAGGGTCAGCCTTGACTTTCTCAGTGTTTTGTTTTGTGGTGTTTTTTTTTTTCCCCCTGTATGTTAAGCTGCCCCTTAAGAAAAGCTGCTTAGGCTTGGAGTTAAATGTAATCATCTTAGAAAAATCTGCATGTGTTGGAAAAGAGCTGCTCATTACCCTGGGTTGTCCCTCCTGGGAAGGGAGGAACCACCCTGGCTGCATCCCACAGCACAGCAGCTCCGTGTGGTGACCCTTCGCTGTCATCGC
>NW_009701349.1:7378-7793 GCF_000703405.1 Apaloderma vittatum
TGACAGTTCCAGGCTCCTGGTGTGGGTCCGAGGGGGTGGGGGGCACGGAGGAGTCCCTGCAAAGGTGGGCTGAGGATGTTGCCCCTCACTCCCCATGCCAGCCTTCTCAGTTGTACCCCCCCACCCCCTCCCCAGGGATCTCTGAGGACTCCAAAGTGGAGGCTCCAGCCTTCACGGACGCCATCCGCATGTACCGCCAGTCGAAGGAGCAGTACGGCACCTGGGACATGCTCTGTGGCAACGAAACCCAGGTGGGGACCTGCCCTCCCCCTCCACAGGCCAGAGGGTGGGGGGAATGATGTGCAGGCTGAGCAGGGTCCCCAAAGCCTCCTACCTCCACAGGTCCTGAGCAACCTGGTGATGGAGGAGCTGCTCCCAGAGCTGAGGACCACCATCGGCCCCCGGCTGCAGGGCC
>NW_009701349.1:7844-9035 GCF_000703405.1 Apaloderma vittatum
CCCTGCCTGCACTGCCTCCCTTCTGGGGGACACGCCATCGCCTCCCTTCCTCGCTGGGCTCCGTGCCTGCCGGCCTTCCTGCCTGTCGCCCCCTCACCCGGCCCCCTGCTGAAGAAGACATCCTTATTCTTCCTTTGTGAAGCTCCTCGTTGTGCCCGCGCCGCCTCCTTCTCCCTGGGGCGAGGGAAGCAAACAGGAGGAAGCCCAGCCCCAGAGCGAAGCCTGTCCTGGCTATATTTAGCTTGCCATTTTTAGAACAGCACAGGCTAAATCCGGCCCTAACCCTTGCGAAAGACCGAAGACTCTCCAAAACTGTGTGTTAAAACCTTAAAAGCCAATAGCTAATTACTGCCAGGCTCATAGTGTGCCACTGGAGCAGCCTAAAACCACACAAACGCTGCTTTTTTCAGTAGCTGTGGTTTGAGCTGTAAAGCTGGGATGCTTGAAGGAGAGAGCGGCGGGAACGGCTCTGCCTCCCACCAGCCTCAAAATCGCTGTGTTTGGCTGCAAAGTGAGCCTGAAGCCTCAGCAAGCTGCTCCATCCCATTCATAGGGTCAGCTCCTGAGACCCCAGACAGGCTGAGGCGGGCAGGGCACAGCTTTCAAAGAGGTCAGGGTGTCTCCTGCCCAGACCACCAGCATCTCTCTGGCCACCAGCTTCCCCGGACCTGACGCATCCCTGGACTTCCAGCATCCCCAGACATGCAGCATCCCTGGACCTGCCTGGGGCAGGCTGGCTGATGGAGGCTGTGTCAGCTCTGTGCCACTCTAAGCACCACTTTTAAGCATCTTCTGCACCGTGGGACCTTCATCTCACCCAGCTGGGGGGTCCCTGGTTGTGGAAAACCAACTGCCAGGCAGGGACTGGTGAGGGCGTGGGTGCAGGCTCAGCAGGTCCTGCAGGCATCTGGCTGGTGGGGGCAGCAGGGACGTGTGTGGGGGGCAGCTGAGCACCCCATCTCTGTCTCTTGCCAGATCTCAGATGCCGTCTACAGGATGGTCTATGATCAGACCAAGGACCAGTACGATGCAGCCATGGCCAAGTGCGAACTGGAGCGGCCCCAGATGGAGAGCACCATCCGCACGGACATGGACCAGATCATCACGTCGAAGGAGCACCTGGCCAGCAAGATTCGAGGTACCACCCTGGGGGGAGCTGCATGGATGTGGGGGTGCGGAGCTGTGTCCATC
>NW_009701349.1:9086-10639 GCF_000703405.1 Apaloderma vittatum
GCCCCCGGCAAGCATGCCCCATAATGCCGGCAGCCACAGTGGCCAAGGGTGCACGTCCTCATTGCCATTGTCCCAGGAGGTGGGGGACAAAGTAGGCAGTGACACGTTCCCTCCCACCCCAAGCGAGGCGGTGGGGCAGCAGTAGGCTCTGGAAGAACCCCTTGTCTGCAAGTCTGAGAGCCTTTTCCTGGAGGTGCCTGGGGAGAGGGGTAGGTCCCCCTCCCTAGGGTGGGTTTAGGACCTGATTTGACGAACTGGGAGGGCAGAAGAAAAATCTCACTGTGCTTCTTCTTGCTCTCTGCCCAGCATTCGTGCTCCCCAAAGCAGAGGTCTGTGTCCGTAACCACGTCCAGCCCTATATCTCCTCCATCCTGGAGGCCCTGATGACCCCCACGAGCCAGGGCTTTGCTGAGGTGCGGGAGGTGTTCTTCAAGGAGGTGACGGACATGAACATGAACATCGTCAACGAAGGTGGCCTGGAGAAGCTGGTGGAGGTGAGACCTGGTGCTGCTCCTTGCTGGCTGGTGGGCTTGGGGCTGGCAGGGCCAGTCAGGCTGCCATTGTCGGTGCGGTCACCCCTGGGGGGCCTCAAGCTGAGAAAATACACGGGGTGGCATGTCCCAGCCCCACGTGAGCTGAGAGGCTGTCCTGCCCTGCTGAGCTTGACTTTGTCCCCAGTACATGGAGAAGCTTTCCCACCTGGCCTTCCACCCCGTCAAGATGCAGTCGTGCTATGACAAGATGGACCAGCTGAAGCTGGAGGGACTTCAGCAGCGGTTCGATGTCTCCAGCACATCTGTCTTCAAGCAGAGGGCGCAGATCCACATGAGACAGGTGGGACAGGGACTGGGATCCCCTCCTGTGGCCCCCCAGGCTGGGCAGGGGAGGCAGAGTGGAGAGCTTGGGCTGATCCAGCCCAGCCAGGGATTTGGCCAGGATTTGTATCCTGTCTCAGGGACCTTCATGTCCCCAAAAGAGCCCCCTGCCCATGCCGTGGTGGGTCCCTTTGGGTCCCCCTGACCATGTGCCTCTGCTCACAGCAAATGGACGATGCCGTGTACACGTTTGAGACGCTGCTCCATCAGGAGCTGGGGAAGCTGCAGGGCAAAGACGACTTGTGCAAGTCCATCCAGCGCATCCTCGAGAGGGTGCTCAAGGTGAGCGGTGGTAGGTCAGGGGCTTGGAGAAGAGCAAAAGAGTGACCTTTCCCATTTTAATACAAGTCTTCTGGGGAAACCTGTCTTTATATTGAGATTTTTCATGTGGTTTGCTGGGATGTGGGGCAGGCGAGTGGGAAACCACCTGGAGGAGCCAGGTCCCCTCTGACCACATGCATGGTATAAAAGTCACCTAGGGTTCAAACTGGCCCAAATCCCCTTCTGCAGTGGAGGAGCTGGCTCTTACCCAGGCTCAGATCCTCGGGAACCAGTTGAGAGAAGGATGTGAGGGGCAGAGGAACCTGCTGATGCCTGTGCAAATGGGCTGGTGGGGGCAGACTTCAGTGCTGGTGGACAGGGCAGCTGCCAGCCCTCATTGTGCTGGAGCCACTCACT
>NW_009701349.1:10700-11250 GCF_000703405.1 Apaloderma vittatum
ATCACCATCCCCTTCCTGATGAAAAAGCTGGCACCGACCTGCAAGGGGGTAAGAGGGTAAAGTCTGGGGAGGTGATGGACCACTCCACCCTGTGGAGGGACATCCCTACTTCCCATTCTCCCACGGGCTAAGAGTTCTCTTCCCCTCGGCAGGAATTAGCCAAGTTTCAGGAGCTGATCTTTGAGGACTTTGCCAGCTTCATCCTGGTGGAGAACACTTACGAGGAGGTCGTGCTGCAGTCAGTGATGAAAGACATCATGCAAGGTAGGGTCCTGTGGCAAAAGGGAGCCTGGACCCGATCAGCACAGCCCTGGGGTGGGGGGAACTCCAGCACCCTGGGGTGGGTGCTGAGTGGAGAAAAAAAGCAGCACCGGGAGGGCCGATGATGGGTGCTGGGGACCATAGGAGGAGGGGGTCATCCTGAGCAGAGTGCTAGGAGCTCTTTGAGGAGGGGGTGATCCTACGCAGGGTGCTGGGGGCAGTTTCAGGAGCAGTTTTCCCTACCTGCCCTTGCAGGTCAGGGGATGGGATGGGATGGGATGGGATGGGA